>NC_053433.1:48141975-48237712 GCF_007990345.1 Gossypium hirsutum | reverse complement strand
TTGAATTATTGAGTTCCTTCCTTTGGACGTTCTTGAACCCATCCATGCATGTATAGTAGCTTATAGGTCAATTCAAAGTGTGAACAGCTACTTCTTGGCCGAATAAGTGCCTTGGAAAGTTAGGAGACAGCCACCATACATGCACTTAAGCCATTCATGCATTCTATCATCCCATGCATTTGATCCATTCATGGACTAGCCTTTAATGTCCATACATACATTCGACACATGCATGAATTTGTAGAAACCTTGCATCTAGCCGTACATGCACCAGCATTTAATACTTTTTCATTCAGGAGTGTGGAATGCCCAAAAGAGATGTTTCTTCATCCATACATTGTACCATCCAAAGGGATGTACCTACATGAAATAAACAAGTCATTAAGATATCTCATGAACACTCATAAATTCGGCATGATGTGAACACATTAATGTCATGCATTAATTCAGCTATGTGAACATAATCAATTTATGTAATGACTATGACATATTAATAACAAATATTAATATAAGACAAGTTTAATGCTTAAATAAATATGTGCAAATTTTTATTTAATGCATTAAAGACAAAACTGAGTTTAAACTAAAATGAGCTAAGCTTTAGCTCGTGAGCTAAAGTTGAGCTAAGGCTAAACTCCTAAGCTGAAGTTGAGCTAAGGTTTAGCTCGTGAGTTGAAAGTGATACGAGCTCGATTCGGATGATGTGACGAGTCGTATTATATTCCCGATCGAATTTAGGTAGTGTCGATTTAGTTCAAAATTCAATAAGATGAGTTATATTGGTTTTAAATGAATTAGGAAGCAAAATGGGGATAAATGGTTTCCAATGAAACAAGTACGAACCCTTATTAACAAATAAGGACCCGGGCTTAAAGGTTTCAAAGAAAAGGGAAGAAATGGTAGATAAAATCGAGACCCTCTATTTAGCAAAATAGGAACCTTCGGTATAGTTGGAACGCCACACCTTATGGTGATAAGTTCAAAACAAAGTCAGATTGACGCCACTCGTAAAGATAAGTCAATTGAGCTTTGAAGAATAAAGAGAGTGAATTGCCTCACTAAAATTATATTTCATTCAGAGATTTGTCAAAAAGTCCTTTTACAAGAAAAATAGAAACTATTTATAGACTTTCAACTAGTAGCCGAATAGACAAGTTCAAGACTTAATTTCTAAGCAAACATTGAACTAAAATTCAGCTTAACTTCATGAATATGGGCAATGTAGATTCGGCTAAATTGTGACCAACTATGAAGCTTCCACCTTAAGCAAATGGATCTTGGAGATGCATGTAGCAGCTACATTCAGCTAATGGGTTTAAATGAGCATTTAAGAGGCAACTCTTGCTGAAAAATTACCAATAATAAAGAGAGTACTTGAGCAGCCATATCAGGTGTGAATGGACGGTTTTGAAGAGCCTTAAGGTGTGAACACCTTGAACCGAATGGCCAAAAGATTTCCAGCAATGTGAAGGAAATAAATGGCAGCTTTGGATAATGAACAATCATCTCTTTTGGCCGAATGGACAAATAGAAAACTTAAAAATCAGCACACCAATTTTAATGCATTCCATGCATGTATCGTTAAGTGCATGAACCCAATATGCATGCATCTTCACATCCATTGAATCTTCATGCATGAATCTGTCCCATTTCACCTTCAAATTCGGCTGCACCTAAAAACACACATAAACTTAATTAATTTCAAGCAAATTCAGCTGAACTAAATTAAAGTATAATGTGAACGTCCTAAATAAGATTGAGACAACTTAAATATTAACAAATCATAACACATAAATTCGGCTGGACAAATTTAAAACATGTAATAATTTAGACAAATTAAATGACATCTAGACACCTTTAATTCAACCAAATCAAGACATATTAAACACTTAAATTAATTAAGACATATTTAAAAGCTGTAATGAAACTTATTTAAATGCTTATTTAAATGGTCTAAAATTCCAGCAGCAAATTAATTAGCTAGAACGAAATTCAGCTTCAAAGAAGTTGAATATGTTCAGCTCGTTTTTAAACTCCTTGCTATCATTTTCCTCAACCCGTTCCACCATTGCTAAAATAGCATCTTTGAATCGTTTAGCTCTAGCTCGCGTTATTGGACCAATGGGCAGCTTAATGGCTTCTTGTTCGTTCTCCATTTGATTCGTAGGCAAGCTCACATCATTCCCCTCCTCTTCAGAACGATTTTCCCTCAAATCGGAATCTACATCAAACGAAGACAAATCAGAAACGTTAAAAGTCGCGCTAACATTATATTCACCAGGCAAGTCCAATTTATAGGAGTTATCGTTAATTCGCTCAAGGACTTGAAACGGTCCATCCCCTATCAGAAGAAGTTTGGATCGCCTTTGCATAGGAAATCTCTCCTTACGCATATGCAACCAAACCCAATCTCTCGGTTCGAACACAACTCGCTTACGACCTTTGTTAGCATGTTGCTCATAGTTCTTGGTCTTGGCCTCAATATTGTCTCGAACTCGTTGGTGCAATTGCTTGACGAAATCAGCTTTGCGCTTCCCATCTACATGAACAAGTTGATTAGAAGGCAATGGAATAAATCAAGTGGAGTTAATGGATTGAAACCATAGACAATTTCAAAAGGAGAAAATTTGGTAGCTGAATGAACAGCTCGATTATACGCAAACTCCACATGTGGTAAGCATTCTTCCCAAGCCTTCACATTCTTCCCAAGCCTTCACATTCTTCCGAATAATAGCTCGAAGCAAGGTAGACAGAATCCGGTTGACCACTTCAGTTTGGCCATCCGTTTGCGGATGGCAAGTGGTTGAAAACAGCAACTTCGTTCCAAGACGCCTCCATAGTGTCCTCCAAAAATGGCTAAGGAATTTTGCGTCTCGGTCGGACACGATCGTTCTAGGCATGCCATGCAACCTGACCACCTCTTTGAAAAATAAGTTAGCAATATTAACGGCATCATCAGTTTTATGACATGCTATAAAATGGGCCATTTTTGAGAACCTATCTACAACCACAAAAATTGAATCTCGGCCATTCTTACTCCTAGGTAAACCTAGCACAAAATCCATGGAGATATCAGACCAAGGGGTTTCGGGAATAGGTAATGGTTTATACAAACCGTGGGGCTTAATTCGTGACTTAGCCCGTTTGCACACAATGCATCTATTACAAAATCGTTCGACATCTCGTCGCATCTTGGGCCAAAAGAAATGTTCGTGCAATGTAGCTAATGTCTTAGCAACACCAAAGTGCCCCATTAATCTTCCGCTATGGGCTTCTTCGATCAACACTTCTCGTACGGAACCTTGGGGTATACAAAGCTTTCCTTCTCGGAATAAGTACCCATCATGTCGATAGTACTTCTCATAGGCTCCCTTGGCACATAATCTAAAGAATTCACCAAAGTCAGCATCGTTGACATATAAATCTTTAAGAAATACAAACCCCATTAACTTAGCATCCAAAATATTTAGCAACGCATACCTTCGAGATAGTGCATCAGCCACTACATTTTCCTTACCTTTCTTATATTTAATAACGTAGGGAAAAGATTCGAGAAATTCTACCCACTTAGCGTGTCGCTTATTCAACTTGTGTTGCCCCTTTAAATACTTCAAGGACTCATGATCGGTGTGTATGACGAATTCCTTGGGCCAAAGATAGTGTTGCCACGTTTCTAAGGCTCGGATCAACGAATAGAGCTCCTTGTCATATGTTGGATAGTTTAAGACAGCACCATTTAGTTTCTCGCTAAAATAGGCAATAGGACGACCATCTTGCATCAACACAGCTCCAATGCCTAAACCTGATGCATCACATTCTAACTCGAAAGTTTTATCAAAGTTAGGCAAAGCTAATAACGGTGCATGAGTTAAACAATCTTTAATTTTCAAAAGGATTTTTCTTGTTCCTCTCCCCAAATGAAGTTGGAATTCTTACGAATAACCCGGTTAAAGGTGCAGCTAAGGTGCTGAAATTTGGCACGAATCGACGGTAAAAACTTGCTAGTCCATGGAAACTTCAAACTTGGGAGACATTCGTCGGACGGGGCCATTCTTGGATCGCCTTGATATTCTCTTGATCGACTTCAAGACCCTCCGAGCTAACAACAAAGCCTAAAAACACAACCTTGTTAGTGCAGAAATCACATTTCTTCAAATTAGCATACAAGGTTTCTTTTCTCAATACTTCCAAAACAGATTTTAAATGTAAAATATGTTCATCCAAATTTTTACTATAGATCAATATATCGTCGAAGTATACTACGCAAAATCTACCAATAAAAGGTCTTAAAACGTGATTCATAAGCCTCATGAATGTGCTTGGGGCGTTCGTTAAGCCAAATGGCATAACGAGCCATTCGTAAAGCCCATGCTTCGTTTTGAACGCAGTCTTCCACTCATCTCCCTCACGCATCCGTATTTGGTGATAACCGCTCTTAAGGTCGATTTTTGAAAATAAACTCGCGCCACTTAGCTCGTCAAGCATATCATCCAATCGTGGTATAGGATGACGATACTTGATAGTTATTTTGTTTATAGCACGGCAGTCCACGCACATCCTCCACGTTCCATCCTTCTTTGGAACTAGTAAAACAGGCACGGCGCATGGACTAAGGCTTTCTCGCACATAGCCCTTTTCAAGGAGTTCATTTACTTGCTTTTGTAATTCTTTCGTCTCTTCAGGATTGCTCCGGTAAGCAGGTCGGTTTGGAATTGCGGCTCCCGGCACAAGATCAATTTGGTGTTCAATTCCACGAATAGGTGGTAACCCACTCGGGATTTCTTCCGGGAATACGTCTTGAAATTCCTGCAACACAGACAAAATAGAAGAAGGCAATTTGTCATCAAATTCGTTAGTGCCAAGCAAGCTCTCCTTGTACAAAAGAACCAACAATGGTTGTTTCAATAGCATCGATTTTCGAACTTCCCTCTCTTTTACAAACAAATTCTTTTTTTCAATCTCATCACTCATTTCTTTTTCTTTTGAATCACTCTCTCTTTTTTTATCACTCATCTTTTTGTTTTTCTTCTTTTCGTCACTCTTTTCTTTATTCTTTTCATTTTTTTGCTCTCTCTCGATTTCTTTTGATTTTTCAATCGAACTCCTCATTTTGAGTTGATCTTCGTACACTTGTTTCGGTGATAACGGAGCTAGAGTCACCATTCGTCCCATATGTTTGAAAGAGAATCGATTTGTGTAACCATCATGAATTGCTCGCTTGTCGAATTGCCACGGACATCCCAAAAGAAGATGTCCCGCATGCATCGGTACAACGTCGCACATCACTTCATCTTGATATTTTCCGATTGTGAATGAAATGAGCACTTGTTTTGTTACCTTTAATTCTCCACCATCGTTAAGCCATTGGAGTTTATACGGATGGGGATGTTTGGTGGTGGCCAATCCGAGTTTCTCCACCATCAACGTACTAGCCACATTTGTACAACTTCCCCCATCGATTATCACGCAACAAATCTTACCTTGCACTTGACATCGCGTATGGAAGATGTTTTCGCGTTGTTGATCATTTTCGGCACCTTGCAAAGTGAGACTTCTTTTCCCAACCAAGATTTCTCCATTCTCGGCTTGTTCGATGTCTTCCTCTTCTTCGAGTTGTTCAACAGCCTCGTTCTCTTGTTCACTTTTAGATTCAATTTCTCCATCATCTCGAACAAACATTGCATTTCGGTTCGGGCATTGGCTTGCGATGTGGCCCCTTCCAAGACATTTGAAGCATTTGATGTCTCGAGATCTATTTGGTTGGGCAACCATCTTTCCTTTGCTCGATTCGGCAATCGGTTTGTTGAATTTGGTAGCTCCACTTACTTCTTTATTTCGACTCGGCAAGTCTCGTTTGTTGGACCCTTGCCCCCACTTAGTCGTAGAAGAAGTATTAGGGAAAGAACGGAACGTACCCTTTCTCTTTAATTGTTTTTCAACCTTTATGGCCATATGGACCATATCAATGACCTCGACATAATGGTGTAGCTCCACAATATTTGCAATATCTCGGTTAAGGCCGGTGAGAAATCGAGCCATGGTGGCTTCTCGATCTTCCTCCACATCGGCGCGAATCATGGCCACTTCCATTTCCTTGTAGTAATCCTCCACGCTTCATTGGCCTTGAGTTAAGCTTTGGAGCTTTTGATACAACTCCCGGTGATAGTAAGCAGGAATGAATCGCTTTCTCATTATGGCTTTCATTTCTGCCCATGTAGACACGGGACGTTCGCCATTGCGTCTTCGGCTCATCGTGAGTTGATCCCACCATATTATGGCATATTCGGAGAATTCTATAGCAGCTAACTTTACCTGCTTGCTTTCCGAGTAATTGTGGCACTCGAAAACTAACTCCACCTTCTTCTCCCATTCAAGATAGGCCTCGGGATCCGACCTTCCTTGAAAAGCAGGAATCGCCATTTTAATGTTTTTTAAATCATCATCGGTCCTCTCTCGATCTCTTGGTCCCCGTGCTCGTTGGCCTTGTCGCCTTGCACTTTGTCGCGAAGCTCGATCACTTTCAACGTCACTTGCTTCATATAGATCATTTGCATGTTGCCATGGACATTCTCGCTCTCTTCTCAGAATAGGAGGGGTGTTCGCACGTTGGCTTCGTTCCTCCATTTGTTCCATTCGTTCATAAAGGGAATCAAATTGAGGTTGGAACAAACGAGAAATTTCTCGCACGATTGCTTGAACTTGTAGATCGGGCACTCCGCCTCCGGGAACGTTTCTCCTTGGTTGAAGATTAACTCCTCCACCAGCGGCATTCGAGGCTCCTCCACTTGTTGCTCGTCGTTCCGGGCTCCTTGACATGATGATTAAAATTAAGAAAATATCCTCACCAAAAAAAAACCTCACAATTCACTCACAAGAAAAGAATTCACTCCTCTCGTGTTTCACTCTATTTTCGGCTTTTATCTTGATGTACTCTCTTGCCTTTTACCTCTCAAATCCAACTCTCGATATTCTGAAAAGCTACTTATATTTATCCACACTTGTGGGTCGGCTTCAAGGGGTTTTGCAAGGGAAAGTCGTATGGTTTAGGGTAGGCTCGAAAGAAAGAAAGGCTTAAGATGTGGCGTATAAAATGGATTCACTAATTGAAATTTTTTTTAATAGCGTGAAAATTCACTAAAATGGGTATAAAGGAGTGTAGAATGTGATTTTAGAAAAAAATTTGTTGAAGTGTCTCCAGACTTTTTTTTTTACGGATCTTTCACGTTCTTTTCGTCCGCACCTAGACCGTATGCAATTTTTTTTCAATTTTTTTTTTCGATTTTTTTTTCGGTTTTTTTTTGAATCTACAATTTACGTACCTAATTTAACCAGCTCTGATACCAACTGATACGAGCTCGATTCGGATGATGTGACGAGTCGTATTATATTCCCGATCGAATTTAGGTAGTGTCGATTTAGTTCAAAATTCAATAAGATGAGTTATATTGGTTTTAAATGAATTAGGAAGCAAAATGGGGATAAATGGTTTCCAATGAAACAAGTACGAACCCTTATTAACAAATAAGGACCCGGGCTTAAAGGTTTCAAAGAAAAGGGAAGAAATGGTAGATAAAACCGAGACCCTCTATTTAGCAAAATAGGAACCTTCGGTATAGTTGGAACGCCACACCTTATGGTGATAAGTTCAAAACAAAGTCAGATTGACGCCACTCGTAAAGATAAGTCAATTGAGCTTTGAAGAATAAAGAGAGTGAATTGCCTCACTAAAATTATATTTCATTCAGAGATTTGTCAAAAAGTCCTTTTACAAGAAAAATAGAAACTATTTATAGACTTTCAACTAGTAGCCGAATAGACAAGTTCAAGACTTAATTTCTAAGCAAACATTGAACTAAAATTCAGCTTAACTTCATGAATATGGGCAATGTAGATTCGGCTGAATTGTGACCAACTATGAAGCTTCCACCTTAAGCAAATGGATCTTGGAGATGCATGTAGCAGCTACATTCAGCTAATGGGTTTAAATGAGCATTCAAGAGGCAACTCTTGCTGAAAAATTACCAATAATAAAGAGAGTACTTGAGCAGCCATATCAGGTGTGAATGGACGGTTTTGAAGAGCCTTAAGGTGTGAACACCTTGAACCGAATGGCCAAAAGATTTCCAGCAATGTGAAGGAAATAAATGGCAGCTTTGGATAATGAACAATCATCTCTTTTGGCCGAATGGACACATAGAAAACTTAAAAATCAGCACACCAATTTTAATGCATTCCATGCATGTATCGTTAAGTGCATGAACCCAATATGCATGCATCTTCACATCCATTGAATCTTCATGCATGAATCTGTCCCATTTCACCTTCAAATTCGGCTGCACCTAAAAACACACATAAACTTAATTAATTTCAAGCAAATTCAGCTGAACTAAATTAAAGTATAATGTGAACGTCCTAAATAACATTGAGACAACTTAAATATTAACAAATCATAACACATAAATTCGGCTGGACAAATTTAAAACATGTAATAATTTAGACAAATTAAATGACATCTAGACACCTTTAATTCAGCCAAATCAAGACATATTAAACACTTAAATTAATTAAGACATATTTAAAAGCTGTAATGAAACTTATTTAAATGCTTATTTAAATGGTCTAAAATTCCAGCAGCAAATTAATTAGCTAGAACGAAATTCAGCTTCAAAGAAGTTGAATATGTTCAGCTCGTTTTTAAACTCCTTGCTATCATTTTCCTCAACCCGTTCCACCATTGCTAAAATAGCATCTTTGAATCGTTTAGCTCTAGCTCGCGTTATCGGACCAATGGGCAGCTTAATGGCTTCTTGTTCGTTCTCCATTTGATTCGTAGGCAAGCTCACATCAGAAAGTGAGCTAGGAGTGAGCTCGGTTTAGCTCAAGCAAGATGGATTGAGCTCGAATAAGCTGGATTTGAGCTAGACAGAGCTCGTGGAGCTAGAAACGAGTTGGGATCGGCTTGCCAACATGTCATTGCTCGACTTGACAGACTTGCTCGATAAAGTTCGCGAGGCGTGCTCGTATCAGTCAAGCTCTTTTTCCTTCTTTCACTGATTCACCTTAGGCCAAATAAATTTCGGGTCAACACTCTCCTTTAGTGTTGGTTTGATCTTGAGCTTAAGATCATTTTGCCATTTCCATCCTTCTATCACGAGTCCGTTTTATTTCCTTTATGAGCTGAACTTATAACTAACTATACTTATCTATTTTGAACCCTTCTTTGATAACCCATTCCAGCCTTAGCCCATTTTTAACTAAACTCCACAAATTGAATGATACTTCCTCGTTAGACGATCAGGCATCATATCGACTCAATTCACTAAACTGAGGCAAGATCGCATCAACATCTTTAAATTCTTGTGCGAAATACTCATGTCTCTACATGTCAGTTCGAAAGAGAATCCAGAAGTTTGATTATATGAATTTGTTGTTGCCTACATCCTCTTTATTTGGCATATGTGATTTCTTGATGAAAAAGGAATTCTTGTTGCATTTTGGAAAGAATGATCAAAATCATGTGTTTAATCCTGGAGTTTGTTATTATGAAGTCATCCATGAGAGAAAGCAAGCATCGTAAATTTTGTTTGAATGAATGTGTAAACAATTTTTGCTTGTATGTTGCTTTGTCTTTAAGTCTAAAAATGAGACATGTGAATCTTGTTGGCCTGCCAAGTCAAAATCAAATATTTGATTCTGGAGGTTGTTCTATACTGTTGCTTAATAGATTCGAACATGTGTTGCATGATTTTAACTTTAATGTGCTTCATGTTCTTTATAAGTTACCAGCCATGAATTTTCTAGTCAAATTGAAATGATGAACAAAGATTGTCTTTGATCCTGGTGAATGTTGTCCCATATCATTATTTAAGGGATTTGGACCATGGAATTTTAATTTCCAAGACTATAATCTTTGAATACTTTGTGAATTTGGTTTATTTGTTTTATTCTTTTGTGGGTGAGGATGCGAGGTGGTACCCTCCTAAAGAGGGAGGGCGTACAAATGACCTTCTTTATTTTCGAGCCATTTGTGGCTCTCAGACCATTAAAAATGATTTTGTCTGGATCATGAACAAAAAAGGGTTTGTGATCTTGAAATTTTTTTTCAAGCAAATGGCCCGATTTCAGGACAAATCGTCTTCAAGAGGGAGGGAATGATGCGAACCTGGTTACATCATGTTTCTACATAACTCGACATCATCGAGAGTGACCTAAGCCCGAGGGGCCCAAGTGCAAAATAAAGCTTAATCTCAGCTCGTTGAGCTCAATTCAGCTCATTTCCATCTCAATAAGCTTGTTTGCTCGTTTTGAGTTTATTCGTTTTAGTTGCTATTCAATTTAGCCAAATTAGTTACTTTGGTTCAGCTCAATTAGCCCGTGCGTTTTAAAGCTACTAGCTATTTAATTAAGTTAGTTAATATAGTTTAGTCTAAATAAATGTGTCTAAATTCTAGACATTTTAATTAAGTGTTAGTTCATACATAATTTTAATATGTCTAGCCTATTACATGTTTTAAATATGTTTAGTTATAGTTTATTAGCTAAGATTATTAAGTTTAGTGTGTTTAATGTGTTTATTAATGCTTGTAGGTGACTATTCAGTTGAAAATAAGTTATGTACAAAGGGCAGTTACAAAGTGTTAAATGCAACTTTTTAGTTGGAATCGATTACGTACAAGGGATTGTTACAACATTTAAAGAAGAGCATTATGCACCAACAAATTTCAGCAGCCTATTCCTCTTCTCCAAGGAGTTATTCAATATTAGCAATAGAAAACAATTAAAGGAGAGCATTAACTAAGTTGTTGGTGTCAATTCGATTGCCCAAGCATTCAAGTTCAACTAAAACAGCTGAATTGGAACATTAAATCATGTTAATTGATGTGATCCGGCTTGGGAGATTGAGTCGAGTTCACAAAGGTTGCCCAATCGTCTTCGAGAAGAGCCGTTCTCAAGAATGGACTAGTTGTTGGAATTGGCTTAGTAGGCTTAATGGTAACAAAATGGGGTTCAAATGGGCTAATTTTATGATGGTAGGTTCGACTAGGGAGAAACAAAGATAGGTGAGATGTGGATAGTTTGATTTGGGACAACAAGTAAATAAAGAAAGAATATGGAGATGGAAAAACAAACTTAAACTTTAGGAGCAATTCAACACTAAGATGGAATAGCTGGATAGGAGAACGCCACACCAATACAGTGATAAGTTCTAAAACAAGCTCGGTAGACACCACTAGCACAACTAGATAAGTCTTCGAAACTTGTACGAGATATGAGAGGAAGTAAACCTCACAGAAACAATGTTTCATTAATCAAAATGTCAAAAGTCCTTTTCAAATGGAAAACAACAAGTATTTATAGTTAGAAACCTAGGTTAGCCGAATAGGCACATTTTGAGATTAATGGCTAAGTAATTCAACTTTAAATGAGCTGGAAAACTCTAGAATAAAACCATACGAATTCTATGTCTTTGTTCAGCCACAGGGACATCATTAGGCAGCTTCTAGTTGAAGTTGGTTCAGCTGGAATGTATTTGAAGCAATTGGAAGCTAATTGGGCTTGTTCACATTCGACCAAGGGTGTGGGAATCCTTTAATGAGTTGCTTGATCAGCTGGAGAGACTTGAAACTTTATTGTGCAGCTAGGGTATTGTAAAAGGCATTATGAGTGTGAAAATGAACTTGAATCATCACTTGAGTGTGAACATTTAAAACTGAATAGTCCTCATGTGTGAAAAGAAGTTCAACAAATGTGAAAACAATTAAGCTGCTTTGGGGAGCCAATCGGTCAGCTTGGGCACACAAAGGGGTGGCTGATCTTTGGCTGAAACGATGCTTGGGAGAAGCCAACCATCAGCACACCAAGTCCTTTAATGCTGCCCATGCACCTGCTGCACAAATCAAATGAACTAATTAAAATTGAGACATAATAAATTCGGCTACACTAGAATACATTAAACCTGCACATTAATTCAGCTCAAAAGACACATTTAAATCATGTAATAAGGTAAGACAAATGGAAAACATGTTGGAACTAAGACATATTAAATTCAGCTGCACTAATTAACAAGAAATAAATTTGTCCCAAATTAGACAACTTAAATAGTTAATTAGACACATTAATTTGCTATAGCATGACACATTAAATTCATGTTCTCATTTTGGACAAATTAAATACCTTAATATTTATTTGAGCTAAAAATAATATTCAATTTATTTAATTAATTAAATGCAAAGCTGGAAAAATAAAAAGGAGCTCAATTGAGCTGGAAAGAGCTGGCCTAAATTCATGGAGCTGGAATTGACCTAAAATTAGTTTGCAATATGTTGCAAGGACACTTTGTTGAGCTGGTCCAAGCTTGTTCTACTTCACCAGCCAATTTGATACGAACCGTCTCGGGAAGAGTCGAGTCGTATGTAAATTGCCCGATCGTCTACGAGAAGTTACGTTAGGTTTAGTTGAGTTGAAGGTATGGTCAAAGTAGAAAAAGGGGTACGAATGGAATGGTAGGAATGAAAGGGTAGGAACAAAAGGATATGAACAAATTGGTTGGTTTAGGTTCGATTAGGTAAAGAAGAGAACGGGTTTGAACTACTAAAGGTACTCTCAAGAACCAATATCAAAATGGTTTTGACCCGTTGATTAAGCCTTTTGAGTTCGGTTATAGGTTTGGTAAGGGAAAACCTCGACCCACTATCTAACAAGATAGGAACCTCGGTATGTTGAACGCCACACTATGAATAGTGATAAGTTCAGGTACGACAAAGAACACGGTTGACACAACTAGAACACTAGGAACGCCAAACGAATCTTTGAATGAAATATAAGAAAAGTTTGCCTCACAATTTTGGCAGCATAACATTAACATCAGTTTCAAAAGTCCTTTACATGGAAATTGAACAAGTATTTATAAGCCTAAGTCTAGGTAGCCGAATGGCCTTTCATACTTACACATTAATTACAAGAAAATTCTAGAAAAATAACTCTTAATATGCATGACCAGATTCGGTTTTGCGAATGGTGGATGAATGCATCTTCATGCTTAAGAAAACTCAAAGTGAATGCATGATATCCAATGGTCACTTGTAGATTCGGCCAACCTTGTTAAATGAAGCAATGTTTGGCCAAAAAGTATGAATTAATTGTGGACACTCCAAGGGCCACCATGTGTGTGAAACCGAATGTTGAAGAGTCTTCTAGTGTGAACAAGGTGAACCGAATGGTCTTGCCATGTGAACATAGGTGTGAACGAATTAAGGAGAGTCATTGGGAAGCTAATTGGCCAAGCTATCTTCATGCATGTGTGAGTGCCCTTTGGCCGAATGGTCACCTTGGAGAATGAAGATGATGTGAGCTTGCCTACGAACCAAATGGAGAACGAACAAGAAGCCATTAAGCTGCCCATTGGTCCAATAACGCGAGCTAGAGCTAGACGATTCAAAGATGCTATTTTAGCAATGGTGGAACGGGTTGAGGAAAATGATAGCAAGGAGTTTAAAAACGAGCTGAACATATTCAACTTCTTTGAAGCTGAATTTCGTTCTAGCTAATTAATTTGCTGCTGGAATTTTAGACCATTTAAATAAGCATTTAAATAAGTTTCATTACAGCTTTTAAATATGTCTTAATTTATTACAAGTGTTTAATATGTTGATTTGGTTGAATTAAAGGTGTCTAGATGTCATTTAATTTGTTTGAATATATTACATGAATTAACTATGTTCAGCCGAATTAATGTGTCTTGTTTAGTACATATTTAATTCGGCTTAATGTTAATTAGTATGTTCATATTATGTTTTAAATTAATTCAGCTGAATTGAGTTAAATTAATGAGGTTCATTTGTTTTATTTAGGTTCAGCCGAATGTGGAAGATGCATGGGAAAGGTTGGCCGAATGTGGTGTGCAAGATGCATGCATGTTGGATTCAATGCACCTAATGATACATGCATGAACTACATTAAAAATGGTGTGCTGATTATTGAAGTTCTCTAAGTGACCATTCGGCTAAAGAGATAGTTTTTCAAGCTGCCATTATTTCCTTCACATTGCTGGATACATTTTGGCCATTCGGTTCTTGGTGTTCACATTTTAAGGCTCTCCAAAACCGTCCATTCACACCTAATGTGGCTGTTCAAGTGCCCTCTTTATTATTGATAATTTTTCAGCAAGAGTTGCCTATTGAATGATCATTTAAGCTCATCAGCTGAATGTAGCTGCTACATGCATTCCCAAGATTCATTTGCTTAATATGGAAGCTTCATGTATGGTCACCATTCAGCCGAACCTACATTGGCCATTTTTGTTCAATGTTTGCTTAGAAACTAAGTCTAGAATATGTCCATTCGGCTACTAGGCATTAGGCTATAAATAGTTACTCATTTTCTTGTAAAAGGACTTTTGACAAATTTCTGAAAGAAATATCATTTTAGTGAGGCAATTCACTCTCTTTATTCTCCAAAGCTTTAATTGACTTATCTTCAACAAGTGGCGTCAATCTGACTTTGTTTCGAACTTATCACCATTGGTGTGGCGTTCTTCATACCGTAGGTTCCTATTTTGCTAAATAGAGGGTCTCAGTTTTATCCCAAATCCTTTCTTTCTTCGAAACCTTAAGCCCCGGGTCCTTATTTGCTAATAAGGGTTCGACTTGTTTTCATTGAAATATCCAGCAAACAACACTCCATCAACTCCCTTGTTTCCCAAAGCCATTTAATTTTAAACACCAAGACTTGAATTTATTTCAAGGCCGACACTACCTAATTTCGATCGGGAAATATTACGACTCGTTATTTCATACGAAACGAGCTCGTATCAGAAGAGATAGCTCACCATACATGAATGGAAACATTCATGAACCTTAAAGACATTGAATATGGTCATACATGCACTTGGTCGAACATGCACCTAAGAGATTCAAGCCCCCCAACCGTCCATGCACCTTCAAAATTCATGCTTGCTTTTAATCTCCATATTTCCATTGCGTTCCTACAAGAAATGTGAACATAATTAATTCAAACTAATGTGAACACAAATATCAACATTAAATTCGATTATGACAAATTTAATTATCATCAATAAACACTTTTAAGACATACTTAATATAACTAATGTGAACTAAATTTAATATGTAGGATATTAATTAACTAATTATTGAACTTATTAATTAAAAAGTCAATAGTAGTCAAATGAATTCAATGTGAACTCTATGAGCTGATGGTTAATTCATGAGTTAAACCCGAGTTGGGCGTAAACTCGTGAGCTGATAATCAGCTGGTCCCGAGCTAATGAGCTGGTGTGGAGCTACATGGGAGCTAACTTGAACTGAAGGTGAGCTCGGTGAGCTGAACTGAACTTGTAGAAAAGTTCGGCATGGATTTCCAAAATGGCCACTAACTGGTTCGATAGGTCTAGCATTGACATCATCCCACACATGCTGAACTAAAGCTATAACGGCTTCTTTAAATTGTTTTGCACGAGCCCTTGTGATCGGCCCTTGAGGTAGCACCATCGGATCTCGGCTTGGACTTGACTTATGGGAAGCCGTGATCGTATCACAATTCCTCGCCCCACTTAAATTGCTTAGCTCAAGCTCTCGTAATTGGTCCTTGGGGCAGCACCATTGAGTCCTTGCTTGAGCTTGATGCACTCCGGGGTGCAATCATATCATTAATAGTTGCTGTTACTTAGGCTTAGAGATTCCAAGAGTTTGTGTTTAATAATTATGTTTTTATTCAGCTCATAACCGTACATTAAAGTTGAATTCATGTGACTTTTTAGCTAGGTCTCATGTAAATACTTTGTAATTAGTTTGTTTAAAAAAACTTTTGTTGAATTTAGGCTAAATTTAAAACTTGTGAGATTTCCAATTCTCCTTGTTCTTTCGGGACTAAATTGACTTATCAAATATTCTTGTGGCATCGCATCAATCTTTTCTTTTTTAAACTGAACTTATCACCTTTGGTGTGTCGTTCATATACCTTTGGTTCCTATCACTTTTCATAGTGGGTCAAGGTTCGTTAATACCTCTGGCTCCTATCTTGCATAGATAGTGGGTCAAGTTTCTTTGTTGATTTTTCCTAAAACTGAAATCCATCCAGGAGCTACTTTGAGACTCGGGTCAACAGTCTCAATATTGTTGGTTCATTCTCTGCCCTTAGCCGAATCACCCATCCCATACATTGCTATCTTTTTTTTAGATCTTGTTTGAAGCCTATTTTTCTATTATTTTACATCCATCTCAACCTGAACCAAGTCTTACTCAAATTCATGATTGGGTAATTTAAATGACTCGAATCATCATTAAAACAAGTTCGTATCAGCAGCTCCATCTAATCCTTGCTCGAGCTTGGTGAGCTCCGGGGCATGCTTGAATCATTCCCCCTCTTCAAAGTGACTTTTCCTCAAGTCAAAACCTGCATCGAAGGGAGATAAATCAGAAACATTGAAACTCGCACTTATATTATACTCACTCGGTAAGTCAAGTTTGTAGGAATTCTCATTGATTTGTTCTAGGACTTGGAAAGGTCCGTCTCCTCGAGGTAGCAATTTAGACCTCCGATGGGCTGGAAAACGCTCTTTATGCATATGAACCCAAACTGATACGAACTCGTTTCAATGATGATTCGAGTCATTTTTTGCCTGATCGTTAAAATGGAGAAGTATCATTCTTGAACAGAGTATTTGTCGAATTCGGCTAAGTAAGGCTTTAAAAAAATGGGTATGTGATAGTTTAAGATAATTAAGGGAAATGGTTTGGTTTAACAAAGGAACTCGGGTGGTTTGAAAAATGGTAATGTGGATGGTTCGAATGGCTTTAAGGTCAAGAAAGAACTAGTACTAAAATAGAGTACTAACCCAAATCTTATAGAACACTTAAAGGTGGATAGAAGGATAGCTAAACTGTGACCCACTATCTATATGGAGATAGGAACCATTCAGTATAAGGGTGAACGCCACACTCTGTTTAGGAGTAATAAGTTCAGAAAGAAACAGGATGACTCCACTAGCAAACTAGATAAGTCATGTTGAGTCTAAAACGAAATAAGAGAGTTGAAAACTCACAAAATGTTATAAACATTAATCAAAGGATCAAAAGTCTTTCTACAATCTATTTATAGGCACTATTATGACTATTCAAATGCCTATTTGTGACCTTTCACCTTCAGCAATTAACTAAGGTTTTTACAAGCTTTAATTTTGTTTTTAAGTCATGTAGGGAAGCCAATTGATACGAGCACGCCCCGCGAACCTTATCGAACAAGTCTGTCAAGCCAAGCATTGACATGTTGGCAAGCTAATCCCAGCTCGTTTCCAGCTCCACGAGCTCCGTCCAGCTCAATTCAGCTCATTTGAGTTCATTTCAGCTCGTTTGAGCTCAACCGAGCTTACTTTCAGCTCGTTCTTTATTTCAATAAATTAAACTAAGTTTTAGTTTTATACTAATTAGTTTGCTACATCTCAATTATGAAAATCCTAGCTCAAATAAGTTTATTAAAATGTTTTTCATTTAGTTTGAGCTAGTTGAATTAATAAGCTATTTAATTTCAATTTAATTTGTCCTAATTAGTTAAATTGTTATATAAGTTATGTTTTATATTACATGTTTTAATTATGTAATAACCGAATTAATGTGTGGAATGTTTGTACACATTTGGCCGAATTTAAGTTGTTCACATGGGATTTAATGAATTGTTTTTCATTCATGTAGGTGCATGCATGGTTTTGTTCAATGTATGGGGAGATTCATGCACGATCAGATTCCAAGCAAGGGAGGATTCATGCATGACTTCCTACAATGCATGGTGTGTTGACCAATGGTCTTCCAAGCACCTATTCGGCCAAGGGGTAGCTAATGAATTAATTTCCAAGTCAAATACATGAAGGAAGGCTAATGGACGGTGCATGAATAGCTAGTTACAACGAAAGGGAGAATGCATGATGTGATCCGGCCCAGATTAATTGAGTCGATTCACTTGATTGCCCGATCGTCGACGAGGAATAGTTGAGTTAACGGAAATAGGATGAAATAAGGCTAAAGATGCGGAAGCTTTCAAATGGTTTTAAAGGTTGGCTAAGGTGATGGTAAATTTATAAGGGTAGTAGGCTCGATTTAAGGATAAAAATAAGAAAAATGGAAGTTGATAAATGAAGGCTCGGTTTTGTAAAAAGATATTATAGTTGGGTAAAATCTAGGATAGTCGGTGGAATGGATAAATGAGCTTAAACGCCAGAAACGATTCAACACTAAAAGTGTCACCCCGATTTCTATTCGGTTCAAGGTGGGATTGCGGAATTGTAGAAGGTTGAACGCCACACCAAAGCAAGGTGATAAGTTCAAAAGAGAACGATAGACGCCACTAGCACGCTAGATAAGTCAGATCGAAACTCGTACGAATTTAGAGAGGAGAAAACTCACTCTTTGAACAAAGTTCATTCAAATGATCAAAAGTCAAAAGTCCTTTACAAATGAAAGAAAACAAATATTTATAGGAACATAGATGACCATTCAAATTCGGCATCTAGGTGTTCACACAATAATAAAAACGTTCACACTAATGTATTAAAATAGTTCATAAATTCGGCAGATTCATGCACTAGCTGAATGGACACTTTCTTCCCCCTTAGTTTGTGCATGAATGCTTAGTCATAAAGAAAGGCTTCAAGTGACTTGTATGTGCACCAAAAGGTTGCATTCATCTCCTTGGGACGTTCATGCACTTGTATGGACCATGTATCTTCATAATTAAACACTTTAATGGCATGTAAGTTCATAAATGGTAGCATGAACCTAGTAAATTCGTTCTCCCCTTTGTGCATGCACTTAATTCAATCAATGTGTTGAATTATTGAGTTAATTCCTTCCCTTGGACGTTCTTGAACCCATCCATGCATGTGTAGTAGCCTATAGGTCAATTCAAAGTGTGAACATGTTCAAGGAGCTCTATGGTCAACATAGAATTAGTTAGCAGCTACTTCTTGGCCGAATAAGTGCCTTGGAAAGTTAAGAGACAGCCACCATACATGCACTTAAGCCATTCATGCATTCTATCATCCCATGCATTTGATCCATTCATGGACTAGCCTTTAATGTCCATACATGCATTCGACACATGCATGAATTTGTAGAAACATTGCATCCAGCCGTACATGCACCAGCATTTAATACTTCTTCATTCATGAGTGTGGAATGCCCAAAAGAGATGTTTCTTCATTCATACATTGTACCGTCCAAAGGAATGGACCTACATGAAATAAACAAGTCATTAAGACATCTCATGAACACTCATAAATTCGGCATGATGTGAACACATTAATGTCATGCATTAATTCGGCTATGTGAACATAATCAATTTATATAATGACAATGATATATTAATAACAAATATTAATATAAGACAAGTTTAATGCTTAAATGAATATGTGCAAATTTTATTTAATGTATTAAAGAAAAAACCGAGTTTAAACTAAAATGAGCTAAGTTTTAGCTCGTGAGCTAAAGTTGAGCTGAGGCTAAACTCCTAAGCTGAAGTTGAGCTAAGGTTTAGCTCGTGAGCTAAATATGAGCTAGGAGTGAGCTCGGTTTAGCTCAGGCAAGTTGGATCGAGCTTGAATAAGCTGGATTTGAGCTAGACGGAGCTCGTGGAGCTGGAAACGAGCTGGGATCAGCTTGCCAACATGTCAATGTTCAGCTTGACAGACTTGCTCGATGAAGTTCGCGGGGCGTGCTTATATCATTCCCCCCCACTTTTAGGCGACTTGTCCTCAAGTCGAGCCATTTGTCCATGGGAGAACTTTGACTCATGCATGGTTTTCCTCGGTCAAATGGGATGGAAGATGTCACACAAACCTGAAAAATTCTTACCACAGCCAATAAAAAGAAACTCAAAGGAGTCAAATTCAAATGTGTTCGATAGTTCATAAAATATTCATTCAATCGAACATATGCCAAAAATCTCAATTGGACAAAGCAAGCATACATAAATTTATCAAAGAGTTTCGTTAGACCATCGTTACAAACATGAAAACTAAGTTGGATCAAGGGATAATTGGTTAAAAACGATGGTAGGCACTTAAACCTCATCCAAAACATTTTAATTTCTTTAATCGAATATAGTAACTCATTTGGTCGTTTGTCTTGCTCATGCAAGGTATGCCATGGCCAAAGGTATGCTAATTCTTCCTTTCGTTTTTGAACAACATGAGGGGAGTCTCCAAATTCCAACGTAATAATCACATCATCACAATTCCAAAAGGAAAAATCCATCACATCAAAGTATAAATAATTTCCAAACAACCAATCAATGGAATTTTCAACTTCAATCGAAGTGAGCAAAGATATTTGAAAATTTTCAGATGACTTACCTTGACGAATATGAAGAGAAGAAAATTGAGGATTGGGTTTACCTTTCTCAGTCAAAATGAATCTTCTCTCTTTGGATAGATAACGTAAGACAAACCTATTACTTCGATAAATTTGAATAGGTGGTGACGCACCATGACATGTCTTGCTCCTCGAGCGGTGGAATTCACAAAAATAAGACGGGTTAGTATTATCAAAAACTATGGACTTAAATGGAAAAGGAAAGTTACCATGGAAATTTGATTCAATTCCAAAAACATAGGTTGGTCTTACCTTCTCGAAATGAAACGAAAATTTCAAATGTGGCCAAACAAGGTGATTAATAAATGAATCAAAATTGAAACCCAAATCATTGAATTTCACCTTCTTATCAAAAATTCGAACTTCAAGCAAACATAATTTCAATGTAAATGATGCAAAGCGCTTAATGTTTCCATAAAATGAATTCATGTAGCAAATACCAGGCTTGAACACACGAACTTGATTAGGAATTCCAACAAGCAACATATTAGAAGAAGATATAATCAACTCACCACACGAATTATATTTCACTAGTTTAAACACACATGTTGATTTGACAAAACCGAGCATACCAAAATGCAAAGGTTCATACTTCAAGAGTATTAATCGGGAATGCAAATCACTACATGGAAATTTCGCACAAAAACTCAAAGATTGTTCATGAAGAACACAATTGCACATATCATGTGAAGATCTTTTAACATGGATGCCAAACAAAGAATTTTTAACGAACATGCAACTTTTCAAACAGGCAGATTTATCACAAATCAATTGAGCAGGCATATTTAAACATAAAGATTTAACACATGAGTTCAAAAAGTTTGCAGGGTCAAACACATGAGAATTTTTACGTGACAGACTTTGATCAAACATGTTCAAAATTTGCTTAGCGAAAACTAATCCAATGTTGTCAACAAATTTGCCAATGTAGTAATCGTCATAAAAAAAACTGTATATGGCACCTTTTAAAACAAAATCGTTAACAACAGTAAGTGAACAAAAATTATCCAAATCAAGTGACTTTGATTCGATAAACAAAGAATCCTTACCTTCCTTACCTTCAATCGCAAGTGGGTGGTAGTCATTCGCGAACTTACCTTTTTCGAACAACCTAAAACACCTTTCGTTCGAAACTCGTACGAATTTAGAGAGGAGAAAACTCACTCTTTGAACAAAGTTCATTCAAATGATCAAAAGTCAAAAGTCCTTTACAAATGAAAGAAAACAAATATTTATAGGCACATAGATGACCATTCAAATTCGGCATCTAGGTGTTCACACAATAATAAAAACGTTCATACTAATGTATTAAAATAGTTCATAAATTCGGCAGATTCATGCACTAGCTGAATGGACACTTTCTTCCCCCTTAGTTTGTGCATGAATGCTTAGTCATAAAGAAAGGCTTCAAGTGACTTGTATGTGCACCAAAAGGTTGCATTCATCTCCTTGGGACGTTCATGCACTTGTATGGATCATGTATCTTCATAATTAAACACTTTAATGGCATGTAAGTTCATAAATGGTAGCATGAACCTAGTAAATTCGTTCTCCCCTTTGTGCATGCACTTAATTCAATCAATGTGTTGAATTATTGAGTTAATTCCTTCCCTTGGACGTTCTTGAACCCATCCATGCATGTGTAGTAGCCTATAGGTCAATTCAAAGTGTGAACATGCTCAAGGAGCTCTATGGTCAACATAGAATTAGTTAGCAGCTACTTCTTGGCCGAATAAGTGCCTTGGAAAGTTAAGAGACAGCCACCATACATGCACTTAAGCCATTCATGCATTCTATCATCCCATGCATTTGATCCATTCATGGACTAGCCTTTAATGTCCATACATGCATTCGACACATGCATGAATTTGTAGAAACATTGCATCCAGCCGTACATGCACCAGCATTTAATACTTCTTCATTCATGAGTGTGGAATGCCCAAAAGAGATGTTTCTTCATTCATACATTGTACCGTCCAAAGGAATGTACCTACATGAAATAAACAAGTCATTAAGACATCTCATGAACACTCATAAATTCGGCATGATGTGAACACATTAATGTCATGCATTAATTCGGCTATGTGAACATAATCAATTTATATAATGACAATGATATATTAATAACAAATATTAATATAAGACAAGTTTAATGCTTAAATGAATATGTGCAAATTTTATTTAATGTATTAAAGAAAAAACCGAGTTTAAACTAAAATGAGCTAAGTTTTAGCTCGTGAGCTAAAGTTGAGCTGAGGCTAAACTCCTAAGCTGAAGTTGAGCTAAGGTTTAGCTCGTGAGCTAAATATGAGCTAGGAGTGAGCTCGGTTTAGCTCAGGCAAGTTGGATCGAGCTTGAATAAGCTGGATTTGAGCTAGACAGAGCTCGTGGAGCTGGAAACGAGCTGGGATCAGCTTGCCAACATGTCAATGCTCAGCTTGACAGACTTGCTCGATGAAGTTCGTGGGGCGTGCTCGTATCATTCCCCCCTCTTTTAGGCGACTTGTCCTCAAGTCGAGCCATTTGTCCATGGGAGAACTTTGACTCATGCATGGTTTTCCTCAGTCAAATGGGATGGAAGATGTCACACAAACCTGAAAAATTCTTACCACAGCCAATAAAAAGAAACTCAAAGGAGTTAAATTCAAATGTGTTCGATAGTTCATAAAATATTCATTCAATCGAACATATGCCAAAAATCTCAATTGGACAAAGCAAGCATACATAAATTTATCAAAGAGTTTCGTTAGACCATCGTTACAAACATAAAAACTAAGTTGGATCAAGGGATAATTGGTTAAAAATGATGGTAGGCACTTAAACACATTATTCCTCATCCAAAACATTTTAATTTCTTTAATCGAATATAGTAACTCATTTGGTCCTTTGTCTTGCTCATGCAAGGTATGCCATGGCCAAAGGTATGCTAATTCTTCCTTTCGTTTTTGAGCAACATGAGGGGATTCTCCAAATTCCAACGTAATAATCACATCATCACAATTCCAAAAGGAAAAATCCATCACATCAAAGTATAAATAATTTCCAAACAACCGATCAATGGAATTTTCAACTTCAATCGAAGTGAGCAAAGATATTTGAAAATTTTCAGATGACTTACCTTGACGAATATGAAGAGAAGAAAATTGAGGATTGGGTTTACCTTTCTCAGTCAAAATGAATCTTCTCTCTTTGGATAGATAACGTAAGACAAACCTATTACTTCGATAAATTTGAATAGGTGGTGACGCACCATGACATGTCTTGCTCCTCGAGGGGTGGAATTCACAAAAATAAGACGTGTTAGTATTATCGAAAACTATGGACTTAAATGGAAAAGGAAAGTTACCATGGAAATTTGATTCAATTCCAAAAACATAGGTTGGCCTTACCTTCTCGAAATGAAACGAAAATTTCAAATGTGGCCAAACAAGGTGATTAATAAATGAATCAAAATTGAAACCCAAATCATTGAATTTCACCTTCTTATCAAAAATTCGAACTTCAAGCAAACATAATTTCAATGTAAATGATGCAAAGCGCTTAGTGTTTCCATAAAATGAATTCATGTAGCAAATACCAGGCTTGAACACACGAACTTGATTAGGAATTCCAACAAGCAACATATTAGAAGAAGATATAATCAACTCACCACACGAATTATATTTCACTAGTTTAAACACACATGTTGATTTGACAAAACCGAGCATACCAAAATGCAAAGGTTCATACTTCAATAGTATTAATCGGGAATGCAAATCACTACATGGAAATTTCGCACAAAAACTCAAAGATTGTTCATGAAGAACACAATTGCACATATCATGTGAAGATCTTTTAACATGGATGCCAAACAAAGAATTTTTAACGAACATGCAACTTTTCAAACAGGCAGATTGATCACAAATCAATTGAGCAGGCATATTTAAACATAAAGATTTAACACATGAGTTCAAAAAGTTTGCAGGGTCAAACACATGAGAATTTTTACGTGACAGACTTTGATCAAACATGTTCAAAATTTGTTTAGGGAAAACTAATCCAATGTTGTCAACAAATTTGCCAATGTAGTAATCGTCATAAAAAAAACTGTATATGGCACCTTTTAAAACAAAATCGTTAACAACAGTAAGTGAACAAAAATTATCCAAATCAAGTGACTTTGATTCGATAAACAAAGAATCCTTACCTTCCTTACATTCAATCGCAAGTGGGTGGTAGTCATTCGCGAACTTACCTTTTTCGAACAACCTAAAACACCTCTCGTTTGGAAGGTAATGTAGATGGAATTGGTCGCACAAACTTCTAGGAACCTGAAAAGTTAACTCACAAGAAGATCGAACAGGTGGGTTAGTGGAAATAATCCTCACTTGCTCACTTGTTTTCTCACTCGATTCTTTTTCTTCTGGATCACTCGTTTCTTTTGTTTCAATTTCTTTTTCATCTTCTTTTTCACTCTCAAATTTCTTTTCATTTCCTTTTTCATTTTCTTTTTGCTTTTCAAAGGCTTTTTCAAGTTCTCTCAAGATTCGCTCATTTTCTCTCTTACTTGCCTCTTGCCTCTCTTTTCTTTTTATTTCATTTTCTTTTTCTTCTCTTGCTTTTTCTTTTTCTTTTCTTTTCTTTGTTTTCTCTTTACAAGAATGTACAAAAGAACGATGAGAATACAAATCTTGTTCGAAAGATGAAGAACTATTTGCATATGATTCACAATCAAAACTTTGTGAAGAATACTCCGGGTAAGATTTCGTTGAAGATCTAGTAGGAGTATGTCTTTCTCTTCGAACGCCATCTTGGAATGAATCAAAATCGTAATCGGCTTCTCGTCTTCTCAAATTTCTTGATGAAAAGGACTTTCGATCGAAGTCACTTCTCGAATTCGCTGATGAATATGCGTCATAGTATAAATCTCTTTGTCTCGAAGTAGATGGCGAAAAGGAATCACGATAGGAACTTTTTCTTAAGTAGTAGTCGGGGGTATATCTCCATGGGGTTCTTGGTTCCGTTTTACGACTTGAAGAAACTCGATCACTTTGGTCTCGTTTAGTCGCCATTCTTCGCTTTTCTTGAACCAAATATTGGTATTCCGATTCGGTGAACTCTTCGTATGACATGATTTTTGTTGCTAAAAAGAAAATGTTAGATCACAAAACAAAATAAAAAAATGAAGTACCTCACCACAAACCTCACAATTTCGCTCGGAAAGAAAATTGGATAACACTCCACTCGTGTTTACACTTGTCTAATGGCTTTTGCTCGCTCTAATGTACTCACCACTCGTGCCTTTTTCCGCTCGTCTCACTCTCGTGAATTCGTATTTTGTTTCAAGAAGACTTATTGCGGCTTAGAGGGTCGGCTTCAAATGGGTTACAAGGGATAACGTCGGGTGTAGGGTAGGCTAAACAAAGAAAATAAAAATCAAAGTATGTGTGGCGTTTTGGGGGGGGTAGAGGAAATGGTAGAATGAATGGATGCTTGAAAGCAACAAGAAATAATAACAAAATAAAACTCACAAGACTTTTCACTCTTTTTTTTATACTTCGATTTTTCGATTTTTTTTTTAAAAATTTTTTTCGATTTTTTTTTCAATTTTTTTTTCAAATTTCCTCTTCTCTTTTTTTTTCAATTACAATATGCTGAAATATAAAGGAAGTAGAAAAACATTACAACCTAAATTTTTTTTTACATTACGAACCTACTCCGAGCTTGGTACGAACGTCGGCACTCCTCGTTTTAGTAGCTCTGATACCAAATGATGTGATCCGGCCCGGATTAATTGAGTCGATTCACTTGATTGCCCGATCGTCGACGAGGAATAGTTGAGTTAACGGAAATAGGATGAAATAAGGCTAAAGATGCGGAAGCTTTCAAATGGTTTTAAAGGTTGGCTAAGGTGATGGTAAATTTATAAGGGTAGTAGGCTCGATTTAAGGATAAAAATAAGAAAAATGGAAGTTGATAAATGAAGGCTCGGTTTTGTAAAAAGATATTATAGTTGGGTAAAATCTAGGATAGTCGGTGGAATGGATAAATGAGCTTAAACGCCAGAAACGATTCAACACTAAAAGTGTCACCCCGATTTCTATTCGGTTCAAGGTGGGATTGCGGAATTGTAGAAGGTTGAACGCCACACCAAAGCAAGGTGATAAGTTCAAAAGAGAACGATAGACGCCACTAGCACGCTAGATAAGTCAGATCGAAACTCGTACGAATTTAGAGAGGAGAAAACTCACTCTTTGAACAAAGTTCATTCAAATGATCAAAAGTCAAAAGTCCTTTACAAATGAAAGAAAACAAATATTTATAGGCACATAGATGACCATTCAAATTCGGCATCTAGGTGTTCACACAATAATAAAAACGTTCACACTAATGTATTAAAATAGTTCATAAATTCGGCAGATTCATGCACTAGCTGAATGGACACTTTCTTCCCCCTTAGTTTGTGCATGAATGCTTAGTCATAAAGAAAGGCTTCAAGTGACTTGTATGTGCACCAAAAGGTTGCATTCATCTCCTTGGGACGTTCATGCACTTGTATGGACCATGTCTCTTCATAATTAAACACTTTAATGGCATGTAAGTTCATAAATGGTAGCATGAACCTAGTAAATTCGTTCTCCCCTTTGTGCATGCACTTAATTCAATCAATGTGTTGAATTATTGAGTTAATTCCTTCCCTTGGACGTTCTTGAACCCATCCATGCATGTGTAGTAGCCTATAGGTCAATTCAAAGTGTGAACATGTTCAAGGAGCTCTATGGTCAACATAGAATTAGTTAACAGCTACTTCTTGGCCGAATAAGTGCCTTGGAAAGTTAAGAGACAGCTACCATACATGCACTTAAGCCATTCATGCATTCTATCATCCCATGCATTTGATCCATTCATGGACTAGCCTTTAATGTCCATACATGCATTCGACACATGCATGAATTTGTAGAAACATTGCATCCAGCCGTACATGCACCAGCATTTAATACTTCTTCATTCATGAGTGTGGAATGCCCAAAAGAGATGTTTCTTCATTCATACATTGTACCGTCCAAAGGAATGTACCTACATGAAATAAACAAGTCATTAAGACATCTCATGAACACTCATAAATTCGGCATGATGTGAACACATTAATGTCATGCATTAATTCGGCTATGTGAACATAATCAATTTATATAATGACAATGATATATTAATAACAAATATTAATATAAGACAAGTTTAATGCTTAAATAAATATGTGCAAATTTTATTTAATGTATTAAAGACAAAACCGAGTTTAAACTAAAATGAGCTAAGTTTTAGCTCGTGAGCTAAAGTTGAGCTGAGGCTAAACTCCTAAGCTGAAGTTGAGCTAAGGTTTAGCTCGTGAGCTAAATATGAGCTAGGAGTGAGCTCGGTTTAGCTCAGGCAAGTTGGATCGAGCTTGAATAAGCTGGATTTGAGCTAGACGGAGCTCGTGGAGCTGGAAACGAGCTGGGATCAGCTTGCCAACATGTCAATGCTCAGCTTGACAGACTTGCTCGATGAAGTTCGCAGGGCGTCCTCGTATCAATGCATGTATGACTAGTTACATGAATTGTGTTGATTGTTTTGGCTTCCCTAAGTGATACGATCCGCCTCGGGAGAGTCGAGTCGTATTAGTGTGCCTGATCGCCAACAAGAAGTTACATTAGGTTTAATTGAAAAGGTCGGATGAAGGAAGGAAGGATATTGGTTTTGGGCTCTAATTAGAATAGGTAAGAAGAATTTGAAAGTTCAGGTTTGGAGTCCGAATAGGTATGGATGAATGAATTGGTTCAATTAGGTAAGGGGGAATTGAAGAAAAGGACGTATTGGAATGAAGGGTAAGAACGAAATGGTATTAAGAAATGGTTCGAATGGAATAGTCGGTTTAGGTACAATTGGTAAATGGAGAAATGGGGTTGAACAAAAAGTGTAAACAAGAACCAATACCGATTTGGTATCGACCCGTTGTTTATAAGCTCTTTTAGTTCGGTTTGGAATTGGTAAATGAAAACCTCGACCCACTATCTAACAAGATAGGAACCTCGGTATGTTTGAACGCCACACTACGAGTAGTGATAAGTTTGGTTTCGACAAAGAACAACGGTTGACACACTAGACGCTAGGAAGCCAATCGAATCTTTGAATGAAATTTGAGAAAAAGTTTTGCCTAACAAATTCAGCAGCATAACATTAACAAAATTCTCAAAAGTTCTTTTGAAAGTAACACAAGCCACAATTTATAGTGAATGCAAGGGATAGCCAAATAGGCTCTTGAGGTAGCTAAATGGTTGCTGAAAATTCCAGAATTTTTGATGAAGCTTCCTTGAAGTTTCTTGTGCATGGAGAACGGTAAGGGGAAGCTTCTAGATGCCTTGATTCAATAGAAAAATTGAATGAATTGTTTGGGAGCTGAAATGCCATCAATAGGTTCGGCCAAATGCTTGAATTTGGAATTAATGCTGCTGCTTGATTCAGTCGAATGTTCATGTGATTAAGGAGCTGTCTAGAGCACTTCAATAGTCTTAGAATGTGAACAAACCGATTTGAACAGCCACACATGTGTGAACAAACAAAACCTAACAGCCCTTGGTGTGAAAGGAATAATCGGGTGGGTGTGAACAGGCTTAATTTTGTCTTGGGCAGCCAATCAGTCTTCTTGAAGAGTTGTAAGGTTTGGCTGAATGGTCACTTAGGGGACACCAAAGATCAGCACACCAATTTTAAATCATCCATGCACCTATGCCGTCCAAGGGTAATGTACCTACAACATTTAATTCAGCAAATTAAATCCCTTTTAGACACATTAAATTCGGCAACATAGACAAATAAATCTTGCACCATAAATTAGGCTGGACATAATTAATCTTTGTAATAGTTAAGACATATTTAATTGGTCCTAATTAATTAAGTACTTAATTTAGAACATAATTAAAACATGTCCAGATTATGACAAATTAATTATTAAAACAAATAACTAATAAAACTAACAGCAACTTAAATGATTTATTCTAGCATAATAAACGCAATAATGAAATGAGCTGAAACGAGCTCGTTGAGCTAAGTTAAGTTAAAGTTGAGCTGATTTGAGCTTGAAGGAGTATGCATGGTTTGCTTGGCTTGCTGGTCCAAGAGCTTTCAAGAAGTCCAGCAACGGTTTCACCCCAAACTCTATCAACTAAGGCTGTTGTTGTGTCTTTGAATCTCTTTGCTCGAGCTTGAGTGATCGGTCCTACGGGCAATTTGAGAGGATCTTCATTGGCAGCCGACAACTCGGGAGGTGTGGTTGTATCATTCCCTCTCTCTTCAAAGCGATTTGCCCCCAAATCGTCACCTATATCATAGAAAGAGAGATTAGCTACATTAAAGGTAGCACTTACATTGTACTCACCTGGGAGATCAAGTTTATAAGAATTATCATTTATTCGTTCCAAAACTTGAAACGGCCCAGTTCCTCTCGGCAATAACTTCGACTTTTGCTGAGCCAAAAACCTTTCTTTTCACATATGAACCCACACCCAATCTCCGGGTTCAAAAACTACTCGTTTTCAGCCTTTGTTCGCATTACGCACATAGGACTCAGTCCTAGCCTCGATATTGGCCCGCACCTTGCTATGTAAATCCTTGACAAAATTTGCCTTTTTCTTCACATCTACATGGACAAACTGATCAGTAGGTAAAGGCAATAGATCTAAAGGAGTCAAGGGATTAAAACCGTAAACAATTTCAAATGGGGAGAATTTAGTCGCAGAATGGACAGAACGATTATACGCAAACTCAATATGGGATAGACAATCCTCCCACGTCTTCAAATTCTTCCGAACGATGGCCCGAAGCAAAGTAGATAGAACTCTATTGACAACTTTCGTTTGGCCATCAGTTTGGGGGTGGCAGGTGGTCGAAAACAGAAGTTTGGTCCCTAATTTACCCCACAAAGACCTCCAAAAGTGACTTAAAAATTTTGCATCTCGGTCCGACACGATCGTACGAGGAATGCCATGTAGTCTAATGATATCCCTAAAAAATAAGTTTGCAACATGAACGGCATCGTCAGTCTTAGTACAGGCAATAAAATGAGACATTTTTGAAAATCTATCAACAACAACAAAAATAGAATCCTTCCCCGTTTTTGTGCACGGAAGTCCGAGAACAAAATCCATCGAGATGTTAATCCACGGTGCTTCAGGAATGGGCAATGGTGTGTACAAGCCATGGGGTTGAACCTTTGATTTAGCCTTTTTGCAGGCTATACACCTTTCGCAAACTCGCTCCACAACTTTTCGCATCCGCGGCCAATAAAAATGTTCATGGAGAGTGGCTAGTGTCTTATTGACTCCGAAGTGTCCCATAAGCCCGCCACTATGCGCCTCATGCAGTAATATGTCTCGAACAGATCCACAAGGAATGCATAATTTACCTTCTCGAAAAAGATAGCCCTCGTACCTATAAAAATTTTCAAAAGGACCTTTCCCATAAGAAACAAATATCTCTCCAAAATCGGAATTGTTTACATAGGAATCTTTTAATAATGCAAAACCAAGAATCTTAGAATCCAAATATGATAACAGAGTATACCTTCTTGAAAGCGCATCAGCCACAATATTATCTTTACCTTTCTTATATTTGATGACATACGGAAACGACTCAAGGTATTCAACCCACTTCGCGTGGCGTCGATTCAACTCATATTGGCCTTTGATGTGTTTCAAGGCTTCGTGATCGGAGTGAATAACGAATTCCTTAGGCCACAAGTAATGTTTCCATGTCTCAAGAGCTCGTATGAGCGCGTACATCTCTTTATCATACACCGGATAGTTGAGTACGGCTCCATTGAGTTTTTCACTAAAGTAAGCCACAGGACGTCCGTCTTGTGTCAACACGGCCCCGATTCCAATGCCCGAAGCATCACACTCGATCTTAAAAGTCTTCAAGAAATTTGGAAGGGCAAGCAAAGGAGCGTTAGTGAGATAATCTTTGATTTTTATAAATGATTTCTCTTGTTCATCGTTCCAAATAAAAGAAGAATTTTTCTTAATAACACTCGTAAGTGGAGCAGCAATAGTGCTAAAATTCGAAACGAATCGTCGGTAGAAACTTGCTAGGCCATGGAAACTTCGAACTTGCGTAACGCTCGTAGGCCTTGGCCAATCTCGTATGGCCTTAATCTTCTCTTGGTCTACCTCGAGACCATCCGCACTAACTACAAATCCTAGAAAAACAGTTTTGTTAGAACAAAAAGAACATTTCTTTAAATTAGCATATAAGGTCTCTTTTCGCAAAACTTCTAAAACAGATTTGAGATGACTTACATGTTCTTCCATAGATTTTCTGTAAATCAATATATCGTCGAAATATACCACACAAAACTTACTGATGAAAGGCCTTAAGACATGGTTCATTAGTCTCATGAACGTACTTGGAGCGTTGGTAAGGCCAAAAGGCATAACCAACCATTCGTATAGTCCGTGCTTGGTCTTGAATGCCGTTTTCCATTCGTCTCCTTCTCGCATCCGAATTTGGTGGTAGCCATTCTTCAAATCGATTTTTGAAAACACTTTGGCCCCACTAAGCTCATCTAACATGTCATCTAAGCGAGGAATGGGATGACGGTATTTGATTGTTATCTTGTTAACGGCTCGGCAATCCACGCACATGCGCCATGTTCCGTCCTTTTTCGGTACCAATAATACGGGAACAGCACAGGGACTTAGGCTCTCGTGAATGTAGCCTTTTTCCATCAGTTCATTGACTTGTCTTTGTAACTCCTTGGTCTCCTCCGGATTGGCTTGGTAAGCAGGTCAATTTGGAATAACCGCTCCCGGCATGAAATTAATTTGATGCTCGATTCCACGAAGTGGTGGAAGACCACTCGGGGTTTCTTCCGGAAAAATGTCTTGGAAATCCTGCAACAAAGACAAAATAGGAGGGGGTAGGGTATCTGGTAAATCGTTAGTAGAAATTAATGCTTCCTTGTACAAAAGTACAAGAACAGTTCGATTCATCACCAAAGCCTTCCTCTCACATCACTAACTCTTGCAAAAACACTCATTTTCTCGATTTTCTTTTCTTTTTCTTGAATATTTTTCTTGTCACTCTCTTTTGTTTTCTTTTTCTTATTTTTCTCTTCCTTTATTTTTTTACAACTTTCTTTTTCTTTTTCTCTCATTTGCTCAATAGAAGCTTTTAGCTTGATTTGGTCTTCATACACTTGTTTGGGAGTCAACGGCGCCAACGTCACATTCTTCCCCATGAATTTGAATGTATACCGGTTGGTATACCCGTTGTGTTGAACTCGTCTATCAAACTGCCACGGTCAGCCAGGTAACAAATGCCCCGCATGCATCGGTACGACGTCACAAAGAACTTCATCCGAATACTTGTCGATGTTGAAAGAGACAAGTACTTGCTTCGTTACCTTAAGCTCTCTTCCGTCATTGAGCCATTGAAGTTTGTAGGGGCTCGGATGCTTTGTAGTAGGCAAACCAAGTCTTTCAACCATCATGGTACTTGCTACATAGGTACAGCTGCCTCCGTCGATAATGACGCTACAGACTTTGCCTCCGACTTGGCACCGAGTGTGGAAGATATTCTCTCGTTGTAGATTATTCTCCGCGCCTTGGAGACTTAGACTTCATTTTACAACAAGTAGTTCTCCTTCCATGGGTTGTTCCACGTCCTCCTCGACTTCGGAAGCCGATTCAGATTCTTTCTCCTCCTCATCCTCCGTTTCGATCTCGCCATCAGCTCGCAATACCATGGTCCTTCGATTTGGGCATTGGCTTGCTATGTGGCCTCTTCCGAGACTGATACGAACCGTCTCAGGAAGAGTCGAGTCGTATGTAGATTGCCCGATCGTCTATGAGAAGTTACGTTAGGATTAGTTGAGTTAAAGGTATAGTCAGAGTAGAAAGAGGGGTACGAATGGAATGGTAGGAACGAAAGGGTAGGAACAAAATGGTATGATCAAATTGGTCGGTTTAGGTTCGATTAGGTAAAGAAGAAAGAACGGGTTTGAACTACTAAAGGTACTTTCAAGAACCAAATACCGAAATGGTATCGACCCGTTGATTTAGCCTTTTGAGTTCGGTTATAGGTTTGGTAAGGGAAACCTCGACCCACTATCTAACAAGATAGGAACCTCGGTATGTTGAACGCCACACTACGAATAGTGATAAGTTCGGGTACGACAAAGAACACGGTTGACACAACTAGAACGCTGGGAACTCCAAACGAATCTTTGAACAAAATATAAGAAAAGTTTGCCTCACGATTTTGGCAGCATAACATTAACATCAGTTTCAAAAGTCCTTTACATGGAAATTGAACAAGTATTTATAGGCCTAAGTCTAGGTAGCCGATTGGCCTTTCATGCTTACACATTAATTAAAGAAAATTCTAGAAAAATAACTCTTAATATGCATAACCAGATTCGGTTTTGGGAATGGTGGATGAATGCATCTTCATGCTTAAGAAAACTCAAAGTGAATGCATGATATCCAATGGTCACTTGTAGATTCGACCAACCTTGTTAAATCAAGCAATGTTTGGCCAAAAAGTATGAATTAATTGTGGACACTCCAAGGGCCATCATGTGTGTGAAACCGAATGTTGAAGAGTCTTCTAGTGTGATATGACCCTGGTCAAGGATGCCCTTGACCTCAGCTTGAATTCAGCTCCTCAAGCTCCATTTAGCTTGGTTCAGCTCACCGAATTTTATTTTAGCTTACATGAGCTTAATTCAGCTCGTTTGAGCTTGGTTTAAATTCAATTCAGCTCATTATTAGCTCTTTAGCTAAATTAACTTTATTTGCTGGAGTTTTAGACCATTTAAATAAGCATGTAAATAAGTTTCATTACAGCTTTTAAATATGTCTTAATTTATTACAAGTGTTTAATATGTCTTGATTTGGCTGAATTAAAGGTGTCTAGATGTCATTTAATTTGTCTAAATTATTACATGTTTTAAATTTGTCCAGCCGAATTTATGTGTTATGATTTGTTAATATTTAAGTTGTCTCAATGTTATTTAGGATGTTCACATTATACTTTAATTTAGTTCAGCTGAATTTGCTTGAAATTAATTAAGTTCATGTGTGTTTTTAGGTACAGCCGAATGTGGAGATTCATTCAAGCTAGGTGCATGAACGTCTACTTACAATGCATGATGTGGGAACACAATTAAAGATGATTCATGAATGGGCTGGTTTAATGAAAGTAAGGATGATGCATGAATGATTTAATACAATGAATGGAAGAATGCATGAATATTCACTTACATGCATCGGTTGCTGTCCATTGATCTCCTAAGTACCTATTCGGCCAAAAGGCATCTCTTGGAGTGTCCATTCACACCTTGGCTGAACCTAGACATGTCCATTGCTCTCCCATACATTCACCAAGCCTTCAAGTTCATTTCCTTAGCCATGAAGCTGCCCATTGAAGTACCATTCGGCCGAACATGGACAAGGACACCATTGGTCATTTTTCTAGAAGGTTCATGTCTTAATTTAGGTTCATTACTTAATCATTAAGTTCATGAATGGACTATTCGGTTAGCATAAGAAACTAGTATAAATAGTTTGTTGATTTCATTTGTAAAGGACTTTTGACTTTTTAACTTTTGACTTTTGATCATTTGAATGAACTTTGTTCAAAGAGTGAGTTTTCTCCTCTCTAAATTCGTACGAGTTTCGATCTGACTTATCTAGCGTGCTAGTGGCGTCTATCGTTCTCTTTTGAACTTATCACCATCCTGGTGTGGCGTTCATCCACCTTTTTATACCTTTGGTTCCTACCTCTCTATAGGTAACGAGTCAAGGTCCATCTTCGACTTCCATTAAACCCACCTTAAGCAATATAAGTCCCGGGGCAATACTTCATATAGTATTGAATCGTTCTTCGCTTGAGTTCTATTTTTCCATTCCATTTTAACTATTAAATTATAAACAATATTTCTTTATTTCACCGAGCCTATCAAACATCTATCCAAACCATCTTTTGAACCCATTTTCTCAACTTCTGCTATAAAAAAAATCATCTAACTCCATCTATCTACAAATTCGAACAAACTTCTCGTCGACGATCGGGCAATCAAGTGAATCGACTCAATCAACCGAGCCGGATCATATCATTTGGTATCAGAGCTGGTAAAAACGAGAAGTACGAGCACTCGAAGTGAAATAGGTACGTAAAAAAAAGTTCAAAAAAAAATTGAAAAAAAAAATTGAAAAGAAAAAAAAATTGCATACGGTTTAGGTGAGGACGAAAAGAACGTGAAATATCCGTAAAAAAAAAAGAGTCTGGAGACACTTCAATAGAAATTTTTCCAAAATCTCATTTTACACCCTTTTATATCCCCCGTAGTGAAATTTCACGCAATTAAAAAAAAATTCGATATAAAAAAAAAGTGTTTCGAGTTTGTAAGTTTGGCATTTTCTTCCATTCATCTTCTAAGCCACACTTAGCCTTGATTTTATTTTGTTTAGCCTACCCTACACCCGACGTTATCCCTTGTAAACCATTTGAAGCTGACCCTCTAAGCCGCAATAAGTCTTCTTGAAACAAAATACGAATTCACGAGAGTGAGACGAGCGGAAAAAGGCACGAGTGGTGAGTACATTAGAGCGAGAAAAAGCCATTTAACGAGTGTAAACACGAGTGGAGTGTTATCCAATTTTCATTGTGAGTGAAACGTGAGATTTTTGTGGTGAGGTATTTACTTTCTATTTTATTTTAATCATTTTTTAAAAAAAAAAATCATGTCACAAGAATTTTCCGAATCAGATTTCCAATATTTGAAGCAAGAGATACGTAGAATTGTGAAATCAAATTTTGATAAATTGCATGATCGATTGGATCGAGTGGAGGAAAGAGCTAGACGAAAACAAAATCCACCAAGTCGAGAAACGGAGTCGAGATCATCACGGCGATACGCGTCCAAAGACTACTCGCTAAGAGATTCTTATCGGGATTCCTATTCGTCAAGGAATTCAAGACGCGACAACCTAGAGCTTGCAACTTCTCGACATGACAAACGAGAGAGGATGAGTTATTCATCGTATGACTCAAAGAAGTCCTTCCCGGAGGATTGTTCCCGAAGAAATGGACGAGAAGCCTATGAAAATATTTTCTCTTCCTTCGGGGCAAATGATTATATTTTTGATTCTTTCGTGTCGACTGCACATTGTAATGAAATCGAAAAAGCGAGAGAAAAAGAAAATGAAGAGAAAGAATTCGAAAAAGAAATTGAGATTGTACAAGAGTACGAGCGAGAAAAAGAAATCGAAAGAAAAGAAAAAGAGATTGAAAAAGAAAAAGAAATCCAAAAGAGAGTGAGGTCGAAAATAAAAGTGAAAATGAGAGAGGAAATGAAAGAGAAAAAAAGAAGTTGAGATTAGAAAAGAAACGAGAGAAAAAGAGATAAACGAACCAGAAAAAGTGAGGAGCATTTTGACTAATCCATATGAAACTTGTTCTTGTTCTGTTTCTTCTTTCCAGGTGCCCGAGATATCAAACGATAATTTTCAACTTCACTACCTTTCCGATGAAAGACATTTTCATATGGTCAGTATAGGTAAGGTTGAAGATGAAAACGTGCCTCAAGAGTTCAAAGGTAAGAGAGGTGAGGAAATGTTAACGATCGAGTCACGACCCCCAGGTTTGAAAATTGTTGAAATACTTTTTAGTGACTTAATTTCTAAACGCTCTCCTTGTTTTGGTCTGATTAATTGCTACTCCCTGAATGTGGTTGATTTTTGTTCCAATCAACAAACCAAAGGTTTAATTTTGCGTGATGACGGTTTTTCACGAAAGGCGATTAAATTTTTCATTTGTGACAATTTTGTGCACCAATTAACGCTTTGTGGAAAATCCATGAATTTGTGCAAGTATGAATTGATGAATGTAAAAAGTTTTAATTGTTTGTCCCTGTGTATGCAAAAATCCCATTGGTTTAACGTGTTTGGTTTAATGAAATTTTTGCTACATTTTGGCATGAATACTCAAAATCAAGTTTTTAAACCCGGAATCTATTTTGGTTCGTTTTATGGGAAAGTCAAGCTTCATCAATTTTGTGTGAACAATTTCTATTGTTTTGATAATTGGGTGTTGAATAAGGAACTGAGGTATGAAAAATTTGATTTCAATTTAAATTCATTCCTTAATCCATTTTTGTGGTTGTATTTGAAGTTCGCATTTCATTTCGTTAAGGTTAATTCAGCCACAGAGATTCGACTAGACTACATTTCTGAGGAGAGAAGATTTATGATGATCGACAAAGGTAAAAATGATCCTTGTTTTTCCATCCCTCGAGGTAAACAAGGTATGATTTACGATAACTTTAAAATTTCTTTGCCCTATTCGGTTGGTAATAAAATTTTTGTTGAAGAATTGGTTGTTGCAAGGAATTTAAATTGTGATGTGTTTAACTGTTCAGCTTTATTTAAAAATGATCTTTGTTTTACTACTTTTAAAGGTAAGGCTCATGAACTTTTTGAAACATCGTTGTTCTCTTTAGGTGGTGCCAAAGATTGTTTTGTTGATTTGATTCGTTATTCACATATTGGTTATGACTTGTGGAAACGATTTGAGACATTTGATTGCCTTAGAACATGTTCATTTTCGTTTCGAATAATTGACGAGGCATTAACGAGTAAATTAGTTTGTTTGCATGGTTGTGAACATGTTGCTTTGCATCCGTCCACTCCCATGGGATTTTCTTATTCTATTTTGCTTGCATTTGGATTACAAATTTATTTGAAACCATTCTTGTTAACTCATGGTTATTCCTTTTAGTTGTCCCAATTCCAATCCATCCCGTTCGACCGAGGAAAGCTAAGTAAAAGTTGCTGCGATCGAGTGAACCAATGGCTCGACTTGAGGACAAGTCGTTCTAAAGAAGGGGGAATGATATGACCCTGGTCAAGGATGCCCTTGACCTCAGCTTGAATTCAGCTCCTCAAGCTCCATTTAGCTTGGTTCAGCTCACCGAATTTTATTTTAGCTCACATGAGCTTAATTCAGCTCGTTTGAGCTTGGTTTAAATTCAATTCAGCTCATTTTTAGCTCTTTAGCTAAATTAACTTTATTTGCTGGAGTTTTAGACCATTTAAATAAGCATGTAAATAAGTTTCATTACAGCTTTTAAATATGTCTTAATTTATTACAAGTGTTTAATATGTCTTGATTTGGCTGAATTAAAGGTGTCTAGATGTCATTTAATTTGTCTAAATTATTACATGTTTTAAATTTGTCCAGCCGAATTTATGTGTTATGATTTGTTAATATTTAAGTTGTCTCAATGTTATTTAGGATGTTCACATTATACTTTAATTTAGTTCAGCTGAATTTGCTTGAAATTAATTAAGTTCATGTGTGTTTTTAGGTACAGCCGAATGTGGAGATTCATTCAAGCTAGGTGCATGAACGTCTACTTACAATGCATGATGTGGGAACACAATTAAAGATGATTCATGAATGGGCTGGTTCAATGAAAGTAAGGATCATGCATGAATGATGTAATACAATGAATGGAAGAATGCATGAATATTCACTTACATGCATCGGTTGCTGTCCATTGATCTCCTAAGTACCTATTCGGCCAAAAGGCATCTCTTGGAGTGTCCATTCACACCTTGGCCGAACCTAGACATGTCCATTGCTCTCCCATACATTCACCAAGCCTTCAAGTTCATTTCCTTAGCCATGAAGCTGCCCATTGAAGTACCATTCGGCCGAACATGGACAAGGACACCATTGGTCATTTTTCTAGAAGGTTCATGTCTTAATTTAGGTTCATTACTTAATCATTAAGTTCATGAATGGACTATTCGGTTAGCATAAGAAACTAGTATAAATAGTTTGTTGATTTCATTTGTAAAGGACTTTTGACTTTTTGACTTTTGACTTTTGATCATTTGAATGAACTTTGTTCAAAGAGTGAGTTTTCTCCTCTCTAAATTCGTACGAGTTTCGATCTGACTTATCTAGCGTGCTAGTGGCGTCTATCGTTCTCTTTTGAACTTATCACCATCCTGGTGTGGCGTTCATCCACCTTTTTATACCTTTGGTTCCTACCTCTCTATAGGTAACGAGTCAAGGTCCATCTTCGACTTCCATTAAACCCACCTTAAGCAATATAAGTCCCGGGGCAATACTTCATATAGTATTGAATCGTTCTTCGCTTGAGTTCTATTTTTCCATTCCATTTTAACTATTAAATTATAAACAATATTTCTTTATTTCACCGAGCCTATCAAACATCTATCCAAACCATCTTTTGAACCCATTTTCTCAACTTCCGCTATAAAAAAATCATCTAACTCCATCTATCTACAAATTCGAACAAACTTCTCGTCGACGATCGGGCAATCAAGTGAATCGACTCAATCAACCGAGCCGGATCATATCATAGTGTGAACAAGGTGAACCGAATGGTCTTGCCATGTGAACATAGGTGTGAACGAATTAAGGAGAGTCATGGGGAAGCTAATTGGCCAAGCTATCTTCATGCATGTGTGAGTGCCCTTTGGCCGAATGGTCACCTTGGAGAATGAAGAGATAGCACACCATACATGAATGGAAACATTCATGAACCTTAAAGACATTGAATATGGTCATACATGCACTTGGCCGAACATGCACCTAAGAGATTCAAGCCCCCCAACCGTCCATGCACCTTCAAAATTCATGCTTGCTTTTAATCTCCATATGTCCATTACGTTCCTACAAGAAATGTGAACATAATTAATTCAAACTAATGTGAACACAAATATCAACATTAAATTCGGTTATGACAAATTTAATTATCATCAATAAACACTTTTAAGACATACTTAATATAACTAATGTGAACTAAATTTAATATGTAGGATATTAATTAACTAATTATTGAACTTATTAATTAAAAAGTCAATAGTAGTCAAATGAATTCAAAGTGAACTCCATGAGCTGATGGTTAATTCATGAGTTAAACTCGAGCTGGGCTTAAACTCGTGAGCTGATAATGAGCTGGTCCCGAGCTAATGAGCTGGTATGGACCTACATGGGAGCTAACTTGAACTGAAGGTGAGCTCGGTGAGCTGAACTGAACTTGTAGAAAAGTTCGGCATGGATTTCCAAAATGGCCACTAACTGGTTCGATAGGTCTAGCATTGACATCATCCCACACATGCTGAACTAAAGCTATAACGGCTTCTTTAAATTGTTTTGCACGAGCCCTTGTGATCGGCCCTTGAGGTAGCACCATCGGATCTCGGCTTGGACTTGACTTATGGGAAGCCGTGATCGTATCATCCTCCCCCTCTTAAAAATGACTTGTCCTCAAGTCAGTATCTACATCGAAAGGAGTCAAGTCAGAGACATTAAAACAAGCACTAACATTGTACTCACCTGGTAAGTCAAGCTTATACGAATTTTCATTGATTCGCTCGATGACTTGGAAGGGGCCGTCTCCTCGTGGCAACAACTTAGATCTTCGTTGAGCTGGAAACCTTTCTTTTCTCATGTGCACCCAGACCCAGTCTCCGGGTTCAAATACAACTCGTTTTCGTCCTTTGTTGGCTCGTTGGACGTATTGCTTGGTTTGAGATTCAATATTATCTCGAACTTTCCTATGTAATTCCTTGACAAATTCAGCCTTTTTCCTTGCATCTGTATGGACAAATTGATCAACAGGAAAAGGTAATAAATCAAGAGGAGTAAGAGGATTAAATCCATAGACAGTCTCAAAAGGAGAGAATTTGGTTGCCGAGTGAACAGAGCGATTATAAGCGAACTCGATGTGGGGTAAGCATTCTTCCCACGTCTTGAGGTTCTTTCGTACCAACGCTCGCAACAAAGTTGACAAAACTTGGTTTACCACCTCAGTTTGGCCATCCGTTTGGGGATGACAAGTGGTTGAAAATAATAACTTCGTCCCAAGTTTTCCCCATAATGTCCGCCAAAAGTGACTCAAGAACTTTGTATCTCGATCGGAAACAATCGTTCTTGGTAATCCATGCAGTCATACAATTTCCCTAAAAAATAAATTAGCAATATGCACAGCATCATCAGTTTTAGCACAAGAAATAAAATGTGACATTTTAGAGAATCTATCGACTACAACAAAGATTGAGTCCTTCCCTGTCTTAGTTTTCGGTAATCCAAGAATAAAATCCATAGAGACATCGGTCCACGGGGTGTCGGGAATGGGAAGTGGTGTGTAAAGTCCATGTGGTTGGACCTTCGACTTTGCCCGTTTACAAATTAGGCAGCGTTCACAGATCCGTTCCACGTCTCTCCGCATTCGCGGCCAGTAAAAATGTTCATGGAGGGTCGACAATGTCTTGCTTATTCCAAAGTGTCCCATCAGGCCACCACTATGTGCCTCCAACACAAGTAACTCTCGAATGGAGCCTTGTGGTATACACAACCTATTTTCTTTAAAAAGAAACCCTTCGTACCTGAAAAATTTCTCAAAAGACCCATTTTCACAAGCAGCATATATATTTCCAAAATCCTCATCATTAGCATACAACTCTTTCATATGATAAAAACCAAGTAACTTAGAATCAAGAGTGGTCAATAAGGTATATCTCTGTGACAAGGCATCAGCCACTACATTTTCTTTACCTTTCTTGTATTTGATGACGTAGGGAAATGATTCTAAATACTCGACCCATTTTGCATGTCGTTTGTTGAGTTTATGCTGACCTTTAATAAACTTAAGTGCTTCATGATCAGAATGAATCACGAACTCCTTCGGTCTTAGATAGTGCTGCCAAGTTTCAAGTGATCGAATCAAGGCATACATCTCTTTGTCGTACACCGGATAATTGAGGGAAGCGCCACTTAATTTCTCACTGAAGTACGCCACCGGTCTTCCATCTTGGGTCAACACAGCCCTGATCCCTACACCTGAAGCGTCACACTCAATTTCAAATGTTTTAGTAAAATCTGGAAGGGACAATAGAGGAGCTTTCACAAGACATTCTTTAAGCAAATTAAATGAACGTTCTTGATCTTCAGACCAGTGAAATGCGGAGTTTTCTTAATCACGCTTGTTAAGGTTGCTGCATGGTACTAAAGTTGGGCACAAATCGACGGTAGAAGCTAGCCAATCCATGGAAGCTTCGAACTTGGCTAATGTTCGTCGGACGCGGCCATTCTTGAATCGCTTGAACTTTTTCTTGATCCACCTCCAAATCGTTAGCACTCACGACATAACCTAAAAACACAACTTTATCAGTACAAAATGAACACTTTTTGAGATTAGCATACAATACCTCTTTTCATAAAGCTTCCAACACCGCTCGTAAATGTGGTACGTGCTCCTCTAAAGTTTTGCTGTAGACCAAGATATCGTCAAAGATACAACATAAAATTTACCAATAAACGCACGTAATACATGGTTCATCAATCTCATAAAAGTGCTGGGGGCATTTGAAAGGCCGAATGGCATTACCAACCATTCGTACAAACCCAATTTCGTTTTGAAGGCCGTCTTCCATTCATCACCTTCTCGCATTCGTATTTGATGATAGCCACTTTTAAGATCGATTTTCGTGAAAATTTGGGCTCCACTTAATTCGTCAAGCATGTCGTCAAGATGGGGTATCAGGTGTCGATACTTGATAGTGATTTTGTTGATGGCGCGACAGTCCACGCACATCTGCCACGACCCATCTTTCTTGGGTACAAGCAGCACCGGTACCGCACAGGGACTTAAGCTCTCTCGGATGTATCCTTTGTCTAGGAGTTCAGTAATTTGTTTTTGCAATTCCTTCGTTTCTTCGGGATTACTCCGATAAGCAGGACGGTTGAGTAGTGCAGCTCCGGGTACTAAGTCTATTTGATGTTCGATGCCTCGGATAGGGGGCAGTGATGTGATCCGGCCCAGGTTAATCGAGTCGTTTCACAAAGTTGCCCGATCGTCTACGAGGAGTAGTTGGAGTTGTCAAAATTGGGTGATTTAGGCTAAGGGTTGCGGAAGCTTTGAGAGGGTTTAGATGAGTGGTTTGGTGTTGATAAATTCGGTTTAGAATAGAAACAAGGTAGGTTAGAAAAAGGTAATTGATGGAGATGGAAAATAAAACTTAAACGTCAAGAATGTTCAATACTAAAAAGTATTGCCCGAGTCTTATATTGCTTAAGGTGAAATTTGTGGAAGGATAGAAGCGAACCTTGACCCAATACCTATATAGAGGTAAGAACCAAAGGTATAAAAATATGGTTGAACGCCACACCGATTCGGTGATAAGTTCAATGGAGTTCGGATTGACACCACTAGCAAGCTAGATAAGTCGCTTCGAGACTCGAACGAAAGAAGAGAGGAGGTAACCTCACAAGAACAAAAGTTCTATTAAGTTTAATTGATCAAATTCTGTAACCTTTTTACAAAGAGAAATGAACTATTTATAGAGTTCAGGTGATAGCCGAATAGTCATACTAAACAAGCTTAAAGACTAAGTAATTCGGCTTTAAATGTGTAAAACTAATCTAGAAATGTATCTTTAAAGGCTATGTCCAAATTCGGCTGAATGGAACTTCAATGGGCAGCTTCATGGCTAAGGAAATAAACTTGAAGGCTTGGTGAATGTATGGGAGAGCAATGGACATGTCTAGGTTCGGCCAAGGTGTGAATGGACACTCCAAGAGATACCTTTTTGGCCGAATAGGTACTTAGGAGATCAATGGACAGCAACCGATGCATGTAAGTGAATATTCATGCATTCTTCCATTCATTGTATTAACTCATTCATGCATCATCCTTACGTTCATTGAACCAGCCCATTCATGAATCATCTTTAATTGTGTTCCCACATCATGCATTGTAAGTAGACGTTCATGCACCTAGCTTGAATGAATCTCCACATTCGGCTGTACCTACATGAAACATGAACAAATTAATTAAAAATAGATATATTAATTAACACATAAATTTAAAATAGACAAATTTAATAAAGTCTTAAGCTAAACATATTAAATTCGGCTAAGACAACTTTAAAAACATGAAATAAATCAAAACATAATTATGAGCTGTAATAACTTAAACTAAGTTAATAAATACTTTAATTATTCAACCAATAAAATAAATGAGCTGAATTGTAGCTAAATTGAGCTCGATTAAGCTGACTTGAGCTCGAGTGAGCTGGAAACGAGCTAAACGGAGCTCAACGAAAAGGAATTGAACTATTTCAGCTTGCATGGATTTGCAAGCAATGCTTAGGGAGCTGGTCCAAAAGTGTGCCCGAGGCGTGGCCGTATCATCCCCTCCCTCTTTAAAGTGATTTGTCCCCAAATCGAGCCATTGGTTCACTCGATCGCAGCAACTTTTACTTAGCTTTCCTCGGTCGAACGGGATGGATTGGAATTGGGACAACTGAAAGGAATAACCATGAGTTAACAGAAATGGTTTCAAATAAATTTGTAATCCAAATGCAAGCAAAATAGAATAAGAAAATCCCATGGGAGTGGACGGATGCAAAACAACATGTTCACAACCATGCAAACAAACTAATGTACTTGTTAATGCCTCGTCAATTATTCGAAACGAAAATGAACATGTTCTAAGGCAATCAAATGTCTCAAATCGTTTCCACAAGTCATAACCAATATGTGAATAACGAATCAAATCAACAAAACAATCTTTGGCACCACCTAAAGAGAACAACGATGTTTCAAAAAGTTCATGAGCCTTACCTTTAAAAGTAGTAAAACAAAGATCATTTTTAAATAAAGCTGAACAGTTAAACACATCACAATTTAAATTCCTTGCAACAACCAATTCTTCAACAAAAATTTTATTACCAACCGAATAGGGCAGAGAAATTTTAAAGTTATCGTAAATCATACCTTGTTTACCTCGAGGGATGGAAAAACAAGGATCATTTTTACCTTTGTCAATCATCATAAATCTTCTCTCCTCGGAAATGTAGTCTAGTCGAATCTCTGTGGCTGAATTAACCTTAACGAAATGAAATGCGAACTTCAAATACAACCACAAAAATGGATTAAGGAATGAATTTAAATTGAAATCAAATTTTTCATACCTCAGTTCCTTATTCAACACCCAATTATCAAAACAATAGAAATTGTTCACACAAAATTGATGAAGCTTGACTTTCCCATAAAACGAACCAAAATAGATTCCGGGTTTAAAAACTTGATTTTGAGTATTCATGCCAAAATGTAGCAAAAATTTCATTAAACCAAACACGTTAAACCAATGGGATTTTTGCATACACAGGGACAAACAATTAAAACTTTTTACATTCATCAATTCATACTTGCACAAATTCATGGATTTTCCACAAAGCGTTAATTGGTGCACAAAATTGTCACAAATGAAGAATTTAATCGCCTTTCGTGAAAAATCGTCATCACGCAAAATTAAACCTTTGGTTTGTTGATTGGAACAAAAATCAACCACATTCAGAGAGTAGCAATTAATCAGACCAAAATAAAGAGAGCGTTTAGAAATTAAGTCACTAAAAAGTATTTCAACAATTTTCAAACCTGGGGGTCGTGACTCGATCGTTAACATTTCCTCACCTCTCTTACCTTTGAACTCTTGAGGCACGTTTTCATCTTCAACCTTACCTATACTGACCATATGAAAATGTCTTTCATCGGAAAGGTAGTGAAGTTGAAAATTATCGTTTGATATCTCGGGCACCTGGAAAGAAGAAACAGAACAAGAACAAGTTTCATATGGATTAATCGAAATGCTCCTCACTTTTTCTGGTTCGTTTATCTCTTTTTCTCTCGTTTCTTTTCTAATCTCAACTTCTCTTTTTCTCTTTTCATTTCCTCTCTCATTTTCACTTTTATTTTCGACCTCACTCTCTTTTTGGATTTCTTTTTCTTTTTCAATCTCTTTTTCTTTTCTTTCGATTTCTTTTTCTTGCTCGTACTCTTGTACAATCTCAATTTCTTTTTCGAATTCTTTCTCTTCATTTTCTTTTTCTCTCGCTTTTTCGATTTCATTACAATGTGCAGTCGACACGAAAGAATCAAAAATATAATCATTTGCCCCAAAGGAAGAGAAAATATTTTCATAGGCTTCTCGTCCATTTCTTCGGGAACAATCCTCCGGGAAGGACTTCTTTGAGTCATACGAGGAATAACTCGTCCTCTCTCGTTCATCATGTCGAAAAGTCGCAAGCTCTAAGCTCTCGCGTCTTGAATTCCTTGACGAATAGGAATCTCGATAAGAATCTCTTAGCGAGTAGTCTTTGGACGCGTATCGCCGTGATGATCTCGACTCCGTTTCTCGACTTGGTGGATTTTGCTTCCGTCGGGCTTTTTCCTCCACTCGGTCCAAACGTCTTTTTAATGGGCTTAGTTTTTCCTCCAATATTCGGCCCATCTCGTTCACCAAGTATTGAAATTCATCGGTAGAGAATTCTTCTTGAGACATGATTCAAGAAAATGTTCGAAAATCGATAGATAGAATAAATAGTAAATGAACCTCACCAATTCAAAATCCTCACCAATCTCTCACAAAGAAATAATGATTTTCACTCGCACTCGTGTTTACACTCTTCTAGGCTTTTTCTTTGATGTAAAACACACGTGCCTTTTACCTCTCGACCTCGTCTCACAATTTCGTAATACGTCTCGATAGACTTAATTTGTTGCTTGAGGGTCGGTTTCAAAATAGGTTACAAAGGAATGATGTGGGTGTAGGGTAGGCTAAACAAAATAAAATCAAGGCTAAGTGTGGCGTTGGGATGGGTAAATAATGGTAGGAAGGGAAACTTGATGATCTGAGTAATAAGAGATGAAAATAAAACTCGCAATACTTTTCACTTTTTTTGTTCTTTTCTTTTACTTTTTTTTTCTTTTTTTGCTCACTTCTTTTTTTTTTGAATTTCGTTTTTTTTGTGATACTCCAATACAATAGTAAGGTAAATACAATAAAGAAAAGAGAAAATAAAATAAAATTACAACTCAAGATTTTTTTTTGAAACTTTTTTTTTACAAACCTATCTTTCGAGATAGCTACGAACGTTGGTGCTCCTCATTTTGCAAGCTCTGATACCAAATGATGTGATCCGGCCCAGGTTAATCGAGTCGTTTCACAAAGTTGCCCGATCGTCTATGAGGAGTAGTTGGAGTTGTCAAAATTGAGTGATTTAGGCTAAGGGTTGCGGAAGCTTTGAGAGGGTTTAGATGAGTGGTTTGGTGTTGATAAATTCGGTTTAGAATAGAAACAAGGTAGGTTAGAAAAAGGTAATTGATGGAGATGGAAAATAAAACTTAAACGTCAAGAATGTTCAATACTAAAAAGTATTGCCCGAGTCTTATATTGCTTAAGGTGAAATTTGTGGAAGGATAGAAGCGAACCTTGACCCAATACCTATATAGAGGTAAGAACCAAAGGTATAAAAATATGGTTGAACGCCACACCGATTCGGTGATAAGTTCAATGGAGTTCGGATTGACCCACTAGCAAGCTAGATAAGTCGCTTCGAGACTCGAACGAAAGAAGAGAGGAGGTAACCTCACAAGAACAAAAGTTCTATTAAGTTTAATTGATCAAATTCTGTAACCTTTTTACAAAGAGAAATGAACTATTTATAGAGTTCAGGTGATAGCCGAATAGTCATACTAAACAAGCTTAAAGACTAAGTAATTCGGCTTTAAATGTGTAAAACTAATCTAGAAATGTATCTTTAAAGGCTATGTCCAAATTCGGCTGAATGGAACTTCAATGGGCAGCTTCATGGCTAAGGAAATAAACTTGAAGGCTTGGTGAATGTATGGGAGAGCAATGGACATGTCTAGGTTCGGCCAAGGTGTGAATGGACACTCCAAGAGATACCTTTTTGGCCGAATAGGTACTTAGGAGATCAATGGACAGCAACCGATGCATGTAAGTGAATATTCATGCATTCTTCCATTCATTGTATTAACTCATTCATGCATCATCCTTACGTTCATTGAACCAGCCCATTCATGAATCATCTTTAATTGTGTTCCCACATCATGCATTGTAAGTAGACGTTCATGCACCTAGCTTGAATGAATCTCCACATTCGGCTGTACCTACATGAAACATGAACAAATTAATTAAAAATAGATATATTAATTAACACATAAATTTAAAATAGACAAATTTAATAAAGTCTTAAGCTAAACATATTAAATTCGGCTAAGACAACTTTAAAAACATGAAATAAATCAAAACATAATTATGAGCTGTAATAACTTAAACTAAGTTAATAAATACTTTAATTATTCAACCAATAAAATAAATGAGCTGAATTGTAGCTAAATTGAGCTCGATTGAGCTGACTTGAGCTCGAGTGAGCTGGAAACGAGCTAAACGGAGCTCAACGAAAAGGAATTGAACTATTTCAGCTTGCATGGATTTGCAAGCAATGCTTAGGGAGCTGGTCCAAAAGTGTGCCCGAGGCGTGGCCGTATCAGGCAGCCCACTTGGTATTTCGTCCGGAAATATGTCTTCAAATTCCTGAATCAAAGACAATACAGAAGTAGGCAAGTTTTCAGGTAACTCGTTAGTATTCAACAATGCCTCCTTGTACATAATAAATACATACATAGGCTGTCTCAAAAACATCGCTCGCCGGATATCACTAACCCTCGCAAACACACTCATTTTTCCACTTTCTTTTTCCTCTCCCCTTTGTACTTGTTTTTGTTTCTTTTCATTTTCTCTCGCATTTTTAGTCTTTTCTCTCTCTTTTTCCTTAATTCTCTCTTTTGCACTCTTTTCTTTTTCTCTCGCTTGTTCCACTGAAAGTTTAAGTTTTTGTTGATCCTCGTACACTTGCTTCGGAGTGAGGGGTGCAAGGGTCACGTTCTTGCCAAGATGTTTGAAGGAGTATCTATTAGTGTAACCATCATGCATCACCCGTCGGTCGAACTGCCATGGTCGTCCTAGAAGCAAATGGCCCACGTGCATCGGCACTACATCACATAATACTTCATCAGAATACTTCCCGATGCTAAAGGACACTAGGACTTGTTTTGTCACTTTGAGTTCACCACCATCGTTAAGCCACTGGAGCTTGTATGGATTCGGGTGCTTGGTGGTTGACAGCCCCAACTTTTCCACTATGAGGGTGCTTGCCACGTTTGTGCAACTCCCTCCATCGATTATGATGCTACACACTTTCCCTTGCACTTGACATCTCGAATGAAAAATGTTCTCACGTTGTTGTTCATCTTCCACACTTTGAAGACTTAGGCTTTGCTTGACGACGAGTAACTCACCTTCAACGGGTTGTTCTAAGTCCTCTTCAACTTTGGAATTCGATTCAGCATCGTTCTCTTCCTCATCCTCCGTTTCAATCTCACCGTCGGCCCTTATCACCATGGTACGTCTATTCGGGCACTGACTTGCTATATGTCCACGACCAAGACACTTAAAGCACTTTATGTCCCTTGAACGGGCGGTGGAACTTTCAGGAGCCTTACCTTTACTTGACTCAGCAATAGGCTTATTCGCCTTAGATATTGTTGAAGAATCCTACGTTCGATTTGTTGGAAAACCCTTGCTTGTGCTTTGGCCCCATTTAGAAGGATTGGTGTTAGGATAGGCTCGGGTGGTACCTTTTCGCTTCAACTGCTTCTCCACTTTGATAGCCATGTGGACCATGTCCACAACCTCAATGTAATGTTGCAGTTCTACGAGATTTGCAATCTCTCGATTAAGTCCCGCTAGAAAGCGAGCCATTGTGGCTTCTCGATCTTCTTGTATATCGGCACGGATCATAGCCACTTCCATTTCTTTATAATAATCTTCCACACTCTTCGTCCCTTGGATGATATTTTGGAGTTTTTGATGCAACTCCCAATGATAGTAGGATGGAATGAATTGTTGCCGCATAACCGCCTTCATTTCGGTCCAAGTGGAAATGGGATGCTCCCCGTTACGCCTCCGACTAGTGGTCAACTGATCCCACCATATCATTGCGTAATCTGAAAACTCAATTGCGGCGAGTTTGACTTTCTTATTTTTAGAGTAGTTATGACATTCGAACACTAGTTCGATTTTCTTCTCCCACTCAAGGTACGCCTCGGGATCAGATTTACCTTGGAAAAGAGGAATGGAGAGTTTGATATTCTTCAAGTCATCATCTTCCCACCTTCGATCTACTTGTCCACGGTTTCGGGGACGTCTCCTTTCTAGGCTTATGTTAGACCCGTGATCGCTTTCATCTTCACTATTTTCATTAACATCATCATCTTGAACCCTTGGTTGTCTTCGTCGTTGATTGGGCCCTTCACGTCTTTGCCTAGCAACTTCAGGATATTCATCGCGTTGTCTTTGGGCCTCAACTTGGTAGAGTCAATCTTCAAGAGGATTAAGCCTTCGATCAAGTAATCGTTCCATCTCACGCAAAAGGGCTTGCATTTGCAAATCTGGAATGTTTCTGACGGGTTGTCGCCCTTGTTGTTCTTCCATGTTTTGTCCACTATTTTGGGACATCTATTCGTTTAAGATAGCCTCACAAACAAATCCTCTCAATCCGCTCAGAAAGAAAGAAGCTTGATGACACTCACACTCGTGTTTACACTCTTAGTTCGGCTTTTACCTCCCCTCGAATGCGCTCATGCTCTCTTGCCTTTTACCTCTCTTGACTTTTCTCGTAATTTCGTAAGCAGATTCGTTAAGGCTCGGTCCTTGGTCTAGGTGGTCGGTTCAAAAGGGATAACAAGTGATTGATGTATTTGATATAGGGTAGGCTGAAAGAATAGGGAATTGGGTAAAAAATGTGGCGAATTAGGGAGAGTAGAATAGAAGAAGGATCGGGAACTATATCAGATCAAAGCTTGACGATCAAATAACAATTGAATTGCATAAATCACTTTTTTTTCGATTTTTTTTAAATTTTTTTTATTTTTATTTTTTAACTTGTATAACTTTTTTTTGTTGTACTATATCGACAAACTAAATACAATAAAAACACTTTTGTACACGATTTTTTTTCGGCTGCGTAGATTTTTGTTTTTATAGCAACAATAACAAACTAATCAAAATGAGAAAACTTCGGTGTACGAAATTTTTTTTCTACTCTTTTTTTTTCTGAACCTACCTCGGGAATGCTCCGCTTCAAACGTCTAAGCTTCTCGTTTTAGGTAGCTCTGATACCAGACGATACGAACCGTCTCGGGAAGAGTCGAGTCGTATGTAGATTGCCCGATCGTCTACGAGAAGTTACATTAGGATTAGTTGAGTTGTAAGGTATAGTCAGAGTAGAAAGAGGGGTACGAATGGAATGGTAGGAACGAAAGGGTAGGAACAAAATGGTATGATCAAATTGGTCGGTTTAGGTTCGATTAGGTAAAGAAGAAAGAACGGGTTTGAACTACTAAAGGTACTTTCAAGAACCAAATACCGAAATGGTATCGACCCGTTGATTTAGCCTTTTGAGTTCGGTTATAGGTTTGGTAAGGGAAACCTTGACCCACTATCTAACAAGATAGGAACCTCGGTATGTTGAACGCCACACTACGAATAGTGATAAGTTCAGGTACGACAAAGAACACGGTTGCACAACTAGAATGTTAGGAACGCCAAATGAATCTTTGAACGAAATATAAGAAAAGTTTGCCTCACGATTTTGGAAGCATAACATTAACATCAGTTTCAAAAGTCCTTTACATGGAAATTGAACAAGTATTTATAGGCCTAAGTCTAGGTAGCCGATTGGCCTTTCATGCTTACACATTAATTAAAGAAAATTCTAGAAAAATAACTCTTAATATGCATGACCAGATTCAGTTTTGGGAATGGTGGATGAACGCATCTTCATGCTTAAGAAAACTCAAAGTGAATGCATGATATCCAATGGTCACTTGTAGATTCGGCCAACCTTGTTAAATGAAGCAATGTTTGGCCAAAAAGTATGAATTAATTGTGGACACTCCAAGGGCCATCATGTGTGTGAAATCGAATGTTGAAGAGTCTTCTAGTGTGAACAAGGTGAACCGAATGGTCTTGCCATGTGAACATAGGTGTGAATGAATTAAGGAGAGTCATGGGGAAGCTAATTGGCCAAGCTATCTTCATGCATGTGTGAGTGCCCTTTGGCTGAATGGTCACCTTGGAGAATGAAGAGATAGCACACCATACATGAATGGAAACATTCATGAACCTTAAAGACATTGAATATGGTCATACATGCACTTGGCCAAACATGCACCTAAGAGATTCAAGCCCCCAACCGTCCATGCACCTTCAAAATTCATGCTTGCTTTTAATCTCCATATGTCCATTGCGTTCCTACAAGAAATGTGAACATAATTAATTCAAACTAATGTGAACACAAATATCAACATTAAATTCGGTTATGACAAATTTAATTATCATCAATAAACACTTTTAAGACATACTTAATATAACTAATGTGAACTAAATTTAATATGTAGGATATTAATTAACTAATTATTGAACTTATTAATTAAAAAGTCAATAGTAGTCAAATGAATTCAAAGTGAACTCCATGAGCTGATGGTTAATTCATGAGTTAAACTCGAGCTGGGCTTAAACTCGTGAGCTGATAATGAGCTAGTCCCGAGCTAATGAGCTGGTGTGGAGCTACATGGGAGCTAACTTGAATTGAAGGTGAGCTCGGTGAGCTGAACTGAACTTGTAGAAAAGTTCGGCATGGATTTCCAAAATGGCCACTAACTGGTTCGATAGGCTAGCATTGACATCATCCCATACATGCTGAACTAAAGCTAAAACGGCTTCTTTAAATTGTTTTGCAGGAGCCCTTGTGATCGGCCCTTGAGGTAGCACCATCGGATCTCGGCTTGGACTTGACTTATGGGAAGCCGTGATCGTATCAAAGACACTTAAAACACTTAATATCCCGATTTTGATTGTATGACGACTCGGGTGCCTTGCCTTTGTTCACTTCGGTGATGGGCTTGTTGGTTTTTAGAGGTACTGTGGTCTCCTTCCCTCAAGGATTGGCAGGTCCTTTACTTGATCCTTGGCTCCACTTTGAAGGGTTGGAAGTGGGAAACCCTCGACTTGGGCCTTTTCTCTTGAGTTGTCTTTCCACCTTGATGGCCATATGGACCATATCAACCACTTCAATGTAGTGTTGTAATTCCACTACGTTTGCTATATCTCGATTTAGACCAGCCAAGAATCGCGCCATCGTTGCTTCAGGATCTTCTTGGACATCCGCTTGAATCATTGCAATTTACATCTCTTTGTAGTAATCCTCGACACTTTTGGACCCTTGCATGAGATTTTGGAGTTTTTGGTGCAACTCCCGGTGATAGTACGCAGGAATAAATCGTCGCCTCATCGCCGCTTTCATTTCGATCCATGTAGAGATAGGACGTTCACCGTTACGCCTCTGACTAGTGGTTAGTTGTTCCCACCAAATCATGGCGTAGTCTGAAAACTCTATTGCTGCTGGTTTCACCTTTTTATTCTCGGAGTAATTGTGACAATCGAACACCAACTCTATCTTTCCTTCCCACTCAAGATAGGCCTCCGGATCCGATCTACCTTGAAACAGTGGAATAGACAGTTTAATGTTCTTGAGATCATCATCTTCGCGTCTTCGATCTCGTTGTCGGTGTTGCCTACGTCAATCACTAGCATTAGACTCTTGTTCACTTTCAAGATCACTAAGGTCATTTGCTTCATCGTCTTGGACCCTTCTGATACGATCCGCCTCAGGGTGAGTCGAGTCGTATGTGAGTTTGCCCGATCGTCTACGAAGAAGTAGCGTTAGATTTGATCAAAAGGATGTTTTAACAAAGTTTTTGTAGGTTTGGTTATAATGAAACGAAAAGATGGATTGGAATGGAAATGAAAATGATCTCGAAAACAGACACGAACCAATATTAGAAAATATTGACCCAAATGTTTATAAGTTTTCAAGGTGGTCGAATGGAGAATATGAGAACCTCGACCCGCTACTTAGCAAAGTAGGAACCTTGGTATGTTTGAACGCCACACTACGAGTAGTGATAAGTTCAGTTTTCAACAAAGAAAATGGATGACACAACTAGAACACTAGGTAGCCAACAAATCTTTGAACGAAAACAAAGAAAAGTTTGCCTCACAAATTTGGCAGAATATCATTCAAAAATGTCCAAAAAGTAGTGTCCCCAAAAGGCTTGGTTACAAGAATTTATAAGGCTAAAATGAGCTAGCCGAATGGTCACATAGTAAAGTGCTATTAAAGGGCTAATTATAAATCAAAGACTTTTGAAATTCTAGAGTCAATAACTCCTCTCTTTAACTAGCTGAATTAATGTCCTTAAAGGCTTGAAAAATGACTCTTGATTTTCCCTTTGGCTAGTTGAATAGACTCCAGCCACTTTAATGAAATTTGCAATGCATAAATTGTCCATTAAGTAGCAAAAAAAAAACGTTGGGGTATTTGAACAAGCTGCTACCAGATTTTAAAGGACATGAAATGCTCCTTTAAACTCTCTTTTAATGATGCTTAATGCTTCCTTTATAACAACCCCCTCTTTTGTAACCAAAATAACTTGAAAAGTCTCCTTTATTGAATGCGTAACAGCCTTTGTGAATTGAAAAGTCACCTGCAATTAAAACATATGTAACCGTCACATTTATTCAATTATTAAACTTTAAACAAATTAACAACTACGTAAATAAATGAACACACACTTATGCATCATTTATTCCAATCAACTAGTTAATTAAAAGAAGTATTTAATGAACTTTAACTCATGCACCAATAAATTAACCTAGTAACTAGATTAATTAAAGAAGCAACTCATTAAATTAAATTCATTAAATAAACTCATTTAATTAAATTCATTAAATAAACTCATTTAATTAAACTAAGATGAGTTGTATTAATGACCAGCAACTCATTTATTAAACTAAGATGAGTTGTATTAATGACCAGCAACTCATTTATTAAACTAAGAGGCTTAAATGCAAGTATTAAAATGCAAACTAAATGCAAAACTAAAAGAAATAAATAAAAGTTCAATTTAGTTGGAACGGGTTCAAGGAGCGGAAATTGAGCTGAAATTAGTTTGCAAAATGTTGCAAGGACACTTTATTAAGCTGGTCCCAACTCGATCTATTTCTCCAACCAAAGCCTCGCCCCACACTTGATTAACTAAGGCCGAAACGGCCTCCTTGAATTGCTTAGCTCAAGCTCGCATAATTGGTCCTTGAGGCAGCACCATTGAGTCCTTGCTCAAACTTGATGCACTCCAGGTCGCGATCGTATCAATCCCCCCTCTTTGAAATGACTTGTCCTCAAGTCAAAATCTGTATCAAAAGGGGTTAAATCTGACACATTAAAAGTTGCACTAACGTTAAATTCACCAGGCAAATCGAGTTTGTAAGAGTTTTCATTTATGCGCTCAAGAATTTGGAAAGGACCGTCTCTGATGTGAGCACGCCCGGGGCATCCTCGAGTGCAAACCAAGATCTAAACGAGCTGCCTAAAGGACCTATAACTCAAGCTTATGCTAAACATTTCCTAGAAGCTATTTTAGCTTCTAATGCAAAACCTTGGTTCGAAACAAGGGCCAAAGCTCACAAAATCAGCTTGAAGCAACTATCCAAAGGACCCGTGCATTGTTGGCAAGCTGATCCTAGCTCATTTCTAGCTCCTCGAGCACCGTCCAGCTCAACTCAGCTCATTTGAGCTTGTTTCAGCTCGTTTGAGCTCAACCGAGCTTACTTTCAGCTCCTTCTTTCTTTCTTTCAATAAACTAAGTCTTAATTTAGTTTATAATTAAGTTTGCTACAGCTCATGCCGAAACCCCTAGCTCAATTTCAACTCATTAAGTGTTTTGACTATTTTGAGCTAGCTGAATTTATTATAAGTTGACTTATAATTATTGTGTTCAAATTTAGTTAGTGATATTAAGTTATTTAGTTATTATTTTAAATTATAATTATATGAATAGTTGTGTGTTATTTAATTATGTTATTTACTTTTGTAGGTTAGCCGAATTTGGAAGATACATTCATGGCATTTAATGCAAGGTCCATGGGAAAGTTAATTGAACGGGAGGATACATGCATGGACCGGTTCAATGTTTGGAGGACATACATTCATGTACATGGAAGGTTAATGCATATTGAAAGGTGCATCTCCCTTGGACGGCACACATGCATGAATGGGGGGGTAATCAATGCAAGTGCATGTATGGCTAGGTTCAAGGCCCCTTCCAAGTTCCATGTACAATCGATGCATGTGGGAGGACCCTTGGAGTTTCCTAAGCACCTATTCGGCCAAGAGACACCCTTTGGGAGTTTCATGCATCCCATGGCTGAACCTAGACAATCCCATTGGCTTCCAAAGTTTGCTCATACATGAAGCTGCCCATTCATCTCCCATTCGGCCGAACATGGACAAGGACACCATTGGTCATTTTTCTAGAAGGTTCATGTCTTAATTTAGGTTCATTACTTAATCATTAAGTTCATGAATGGACTATTCGGTTAGCATAAGAAACTAGTATAAATAGTTTGTTGATTTCATTTGTAAAGGACTTTTGACTTTTGATCATTTGAATGAACTTTGTTCAAAGAGTGAGTTTTCTCCTCTCTAAATTCGTACGAGTTTCGATCTGACTTATCTAGCGTGCTAGTGGCGTCTATCGTTCTCTTTTGAACTTATCACCTTGCTTTGGTGTGGCGTTCAACCCTTCTACAATTCCGTAATCCCACCTTGAACCGAATAGAAATCGGGGTGACACTTTTTAGTGTTGAATCGTTTCTGGCGTTTAAGCTCATTTATCCATTCCACCGACTATCCTAGATTTTACCCAACTATAATATCTTTTTACAAAACCGAGCCTTCATTTATCAACTTCCATTTTTCTTATTTTTATCCTTAAATCGAGCCTACTACCCTTATAAATTTACCATCACCTTAGCCAACCTTTAAAACCATTTGAAAGCTTCCGCATCTTTAGCCTTATTTCATCCTATTTTCGATAACTCAACTATTCCTCGTCGACGATCGGGCAATCAAGTGAATCGACTCAATCAACCGAGCCGGATCACATCATTTGGTATCAGAGCTACTAAAACGAGGAGTGCCGACATTCGTATCAAGCTCGGAGTAGGTTCGTAATGTAAAAAAAATCAAAAAAAAATCAAAAAAAAAATTTTGAGTTGGAATTTAATTTTTTTTCTCTTCCTTGTATTTTGTTTACTATTGTATTGGATTTTAAAAAAAAAAGAAGAAATTCAAAAAAAAAATAAAAAAAAATCAAAAAAAAAAGAAAAAAAAAAGGTGAGCAAAAAAATCAAGTTAAAAAAAGTGAAAAGTCTTGCGAGTTTTTATTTTTTCTCTTATTTACTCCGATCATCAAGTTTCCCTTCCTACCATTATTTACCCATCCCAACGCCACACTTAGCCTTGATTTTATTTTGTTTAGCCTACCCTACACCGACATTATCCCTTGTAACCCATTTTGAAACCGACCCTCAAGTAGCAAATTAAGTCTATCGAGACGAATTACAAATTTGTGAGACGATGTCGAGTGGTAAAAGGCTAGAGAGCGTGAGTTCATTTGAAAAAAAAGCCTAAAAGAGAGTTCAAACACGAGTGAGTGAATTTTTCTTTTTGAGCGAACTTGAGAGATTTGTGGTGAGAATTATTTTTCTTTCTAATTTAACTTTTGTTTTCTAATATTTTGTTGAAGCATGTCTGAAGAATTTTCTGAATTTGAATTCCAAATGTGGAGACAAGAAATGCAAAGGATAATGCGATCTGAATTTCGACAATTCGACAAAGATAAAGAAGATTTGACATCTACTATCGTTGACATCAAGATTAGTGCAATCCTTCAAAGATTGGAAAATAAACCACAATGTGAAGATATGTTTCACACGCGTTGCCATGTCCACGATAAAGTTTGTTGCCTCATTATTGATGGTGGAAGTAGGTCAAACATGGCTAGTATTCGAACGGTAAAAAAACTTGGCTTGGCCACTACCAAGCATCCACGACCCTATCAACTGCAAGGACTTGGTGTTGAAGGCAAATTTGAAGTTACTCAACAAGTGCGTGTTGCATTTTCCATCGGAAGATACCAAGACGAAGTCCTTTGTGATGTTGTGCCTATTCAAGTTTGCCATTTGTTGCTAGGAGAACCATGGCAATTGGATCGCAAGGTCATTCACGATGAACATACCAATAGGTATTCCTTCAAGCATCAAGGAAGGAAAATCACTTTAGCGCCGCTCACACCGGAACAAGTGCAAGAAGACCAATTCAAAATGAAGCAATCCATTGAGCGAGAAAAGGAGAAAGAGATTGAAAAAGAAATTGAAAGAAAACAAAAAGAAAAGAAAAAGAAAAAGAAATTGCAAAAGAAAAAGAAATCAAAAAGTGAAAGAAAAAGAAAATGAAAAAAAGAAAATTGAAAAAGAAAAAGCGAAAAAAGAATTTGAAAAAGAGTTTGAAAAAGAGAAGAGTGAAAAAGGAGAAAGTAATCGAGCAAAAGTGAGGAATGTTCTAACTAACCCATTTGCAAGTTTGCCGTGTAAATTTTCTTCTTTCTAGGTTTCCAAGGAATCGATTGACAAGTTTCGACTTCAATACCTTTCCAAAGAGAGAGGGTTCACCTTGGTTGAAAAAGGTAACATTCTCAATGATCGTAGTTCGCCTAAGCCAAAAGAGGAGCAAGGTATGAATGTTGAAAATTTTAAAGCACCTCTGCCTTATTCGATTGTTGATGGAAACCTTGTTGATGATTTGTCCTTTAAAAGTGATCTGAATTTTGATGTGGTTACTTGCCATTCTTTGATTGATAATATCATATTTGCGTGGAATGATGGCAAGAAGAATAATGTTTTTGGAAATTGTGATGCTGATGAGTTTGTTATTGAAATAATAAATATTCGGCATTTGCAAGATAAAAAAACATATAAGCCTTTCCATCTGCTTGATTTGAGTAAAAATGTGCACTCATTGATCTTTTATGAGAAACTACTTTGTCTAAACAAGAATGTACGTATGAGATTTGAGATGCATGAATGCTTGAAAACATGCATGTCTTTGATTTGTTTGTTTGATACGAGGATGACATGTAAAATGGTTAGTGCACTTAAAGTTGAAGATGGTGTCTCAAATCTGCCTTGTTATATAAATTTTGCATGTTTGAAAAAGCCTTTACTATTTTTAACAAAGAATGACCAAAACCGTGTGTTTAAGCCCGGAGCAAGTTATCTTAAGTTGTTGATAAATAAAGGTGAGTACTCTAATTTTGTTTGGAATAAATATGTTGAATCTTCTCATCTTTTCTGAATCTTATCGCTATGTGTGAATAGATGTGTGAACCATTTGTGCTTGCTTGATGTTATGACTTTAAATTTGAAAATGAAGTTGTTGAACTATGACAAGTTGCAAACGCTAAATCGAAGCTTTGGCTCTACATCATTGTTCAAAGTTTTTAAGTCATGGATTTTTGTTGTCCAAAATTATAATTCCCGAATGCTTCTTGTTTTTGGTATATCTCCAACGAAGAAATTCTTAACTCATTGCGGAAAGGTAAAATCAACTTTCACTTTTGATCCCGGCATTGGTTCATTTGTTCAATTTTTGCATAAGATCTTAAGAAGACCTTTTGAACTTATAAACCATGGTGTCACTAATCTATTTAATTTTTGTGTAGGTGACACTTCGAAGTGGTTCCCTCCTAAAGAGGGAGGGTATAAACATAAATTGTGTCCTACTCAAGGCATGTCTGATTTGCAGGTTTTGGGGAGCAACTATGCCAATTCCATCGACAAAAGGGCTCGTGACGATGTAAAATTTTTTTTCGAGAAAATGGCCCGATTTGGGGACAAATCGCTTTAAAGAGGGAGGGAATGATGTGAGCACGCCCGGGGCATCCTCGAGTGCAAACCAAGATCTAAACGAGCTGCCTAAAGGACCTATAACTCAAGCTTATGCTAAACATTTCCTAGAAGCTATTTTAGCTTCTAATGCAAAACCTTGGTTCGAAACAAGGGCCAAAGCTCACAAAATCAGCTTGAAGCAACTATCCAAAGGACCCGTGCATTGTTGGCAAGCTGATCCTAGCTCATTTCTAGCTCCTCGAGCACCGTCCAGCTCAACTCAGCTCATTTGAGCTTGTTTCAGCTCGTTTGAGCTCAACCGAGCTTACTTTCAGCTCCTTCTTTCTTTCTTTCAATAAACTAAGTCTTAATTTAGTTTATAATTAAGTTTGCTACAGCTCATGCCGAAACCCCTAGCTCAATTTCAACTCATTAAGTGTTTTGACTATTTTGAGCTAGCTGAATTTATTATAAGTTGACTTATAATTATTGTGTTCAAATTTAGTTAGTGATATTAAGTTATTTAGTTATTATTTTAAATTATAATTATATGAATAGTTGTGTGTTATTTAATTATGTTATTTACTTTTGTAGGTTAGCCGAATTTGGAAGATACATTCATGGCATTTAATGCAAGGTCCATGGGAAAGTTAATTGAACGGGAGGATACATGCATGGACCGGTTCAATGTTTGGAGGACATACATTCATGTACATGGAAGGTTAATGCATATTGAAAGGTGCATCTCCCTTGGACGGCACACATGCATGAATGGGGGGGTAATCAATGCAAGTGCATGTATGGCTAGGTTCAAGGCCCCTTCCAAGTTCCATGTACAATCGATGCATGTGGGAGGACCCTTGGAGTTTCCTAAGCACCTATTTGGCCAAGAGACACCCTTTGGGAGTTTCATGCATCCCATGGCCGAACCTAGACAATCCCATTGGCTTCCAAAGTTTGCTCATACATGAAGCTGCCCATTCATCTCCCATTCGGCCGAACATGGACAAGGACACCATTGGTCATTTTCTAGAAGGTTCATGTCTTAATTTAGGTTCATTACTTAATCATTAAGTTCATGAATGGACTATTCGGTTAGCATAAGAAACTAGTATAAATAGTTTGTTGATTTCATTTGTAAAGGACTTTTGACTTTTGATCATTTGAATGAACTTTGTTCAAAGAGTGAGTTTTCTCCTCTCTAAATTCGTACGAGTTTCGATCTGACTTATCTAGCGTGCTAGTGGCGTCTATCGTTCTCTTTTGGACTTATCACCTTGCTTTGGTGTGGCGTTCAACCCTTCTACAATTCCGTAATCCCACCTTGAACCGAATAGAAATTGGGGTGACACTTTTTAGTGTTGAATCGTTTCTGGCGTTTAAGCTCATTTATCCATTCCACCGACTATCCTAGATTTTACCCAACTATAATATCTTTTTACAAAACCGAGCCTTCATTTATCAACTTCCATTTTTCTTATTTTTATCCTTAAATCGAGCCTACTACCCTTATAAATTTACCATCACCTTAGCCAACCTTTAAAACCATTTGAAAGCTTCCGCATCTTTAGCCTTATTTCATCCTATTTTCGATAACTCAACTATTCCTCGTCGACGATCGGGCAATCAAGTGAATCGACTCAATCAACCGAGCCGGATCACATCAGTCTCCTCTAGGTAATAATTTTGATTTTCGTTGAGCTGGAAAATGCTCCTTGCGCATATGAACCCAAACCCACTCTCCGGGTTCGAAGACCACTCGCTTTCGTCCCTTGTTTGCATTACACACGTAAGACTCGGTTCTTGCCTCAATATTAGCTCGTACCTTTTGATGTAATTCCTTGACAAAATCAACCTTTTTCTTTGCATCTGCATGAACCAGTCGATCAGTAGGCAAAGGTAATAAATCTAAAGGTGTCAATGGATTGAAACCATATACAATTTCAAAAGGTGAATATTTCGTAGCAGAATGGACGGAGCGGTTGTAAGCAAACTCGATATGTGGTAAGCAATCTTCCCAAGACTTCAAATTTTTACGGATGATGGCCCGTAGTAATGTAGACAATACTCTATTGATGACTTCAGTTTGACCATTGGTCTGGGGGTGGCTGGTGGTAGAGAATAATAATTTGGTTCCTAATTTTCCCCACAAAGACCTCCAAAAGTGGCTCAAAAATTTTGCATCACGATTCGACACAATAGTACGAGGAATACCATGAAGTCGTACAATGTCTCTGAAAAACAAATTTGCAACATGAACAGCGTCATCAGTTTTAGTGCAAGCAATAAAATGAGACATTTTTGAAAAACGATCAACAACCACAAAGATAGAATCCTTCCCCGTTTTTGTGCACGGTAGTCCAAGAACAAAGTCCATGGAGATATCAACCCACGGGGCTTCAGGAATAGGTAATGGCGTATATAAACCATGGGGTTGAACCTTTGATTTAGCCTTTTTACAAGCTATACACCTCTTGCAAACTTGTTCCACATATTTGCGCATTCGCGGCCAATAGAAGTGTTCTTGAAGTGTTGCAAGCGTCTTGTTGACTCCAAAGTGTCCCATAAGTTTTCCATTATGGGCTTCGTGCACTAATAAATCTCGAACAGAGCCACAAAGAACACAGAGTTTACTTTCTTTGAAAAGAAAGCCTTCATACCTATAAAAGTTTTCAAACACACCATTCTCGCACGCTATCTCACCAAAATCAGAATCGTTAGCATAAGAGTCTTTTATCAAAGCAAAACCAAGAATTTTGGAGTCCAAATATGTCAAAAGAGTATACCTTCTCGAAAGTGTATCAGCCACTATGTTATCTTTACCTTTTTTTTATTTTATAACATAAGGAAATGATTCAAGAAACTCCACCCATTTTGCATGACGTCGGTTTAATTTGTGCTGGCCTTTGATGTGCTTTAAAGCTTCATGATCGGAGTGTATAACAAACTCCTTTGGCCATAAATAATCTTGCCATGTCTCAAGAGCTCGTATGAGCGCGTACATCTCTTTATCATATACAGGATAGTTGAGTACAGCTCCACTAATCTTTTCGCTAAAATAAGCCACAGGTCATCCTTCTTGTGTTAAAACAGCACCTATTCCAATGCCTGAGGCATCACACTCAATCTCGAAAATCTTCGAAAAATCTGGAAGAGCAAGTAAAGGAGCGTTAGTAAGAAAATTCTTAATTTTCACAAACGACTTTTCTTGCTCATCATTCCAAAAGAAAGTAGAGTTCTTCTTAATGACGTTCGTAAGAGGAGCAGTAATGGTGCTGAAATTAGGAACAAATCGTCGGTAAAAACTTGCTAGGCCATGAAAACTCCGGACTTGCGTAATACTAGTTGGCCTTGGCCAATCTTGAATGGCCTTGATCTTTTCTTGGTCTACTTTGAGACCTTCCGCGCTAACCACAAAGCCTAAAAAGACAACTTTATCAGAACAGAAAGAATACTTTTTAAGGTTAGCATATAATGTTTCTTTACGTAAAACTTCTAAAACAGATTTAAGATGCCTTACATGATCTTCGATGGATTTGCTATATATCAATATGTCGTCAAAATACACAACACAAAACTTACTGATTAAAGACCTTAACACGTAATTCATTAGCCTCATAAATGTGCTAGGGGCATTGGTTAGTCCAAAAGGCATGACCAACCATTCGTACAGCCCATGCTTGGTCTTAAATGCCATTTTCCACTCATCACCTTCTCGCATCCGAATCTAGTGGTAGCCACTTTTTAGGTCAATTTTCGAAAATACCTTAGCTCCACTGAGTTCATCAAGCATATCATCAAGGCGAGGAATTGGATGACGGTATTTGATGGTGATCTTATTTACGGCTCGACAATCTACGCACATTCGCCATGTTCCATCTTTTTTCGGTACTAGTAAAACAGGTACAGTACAAGGACTAAGACTCTCTCTAACGTAACCTTTTTGCAACAGATCATTGACTTACCATTGAATTCTTTAGTCTCTTCTGGATTGGCTCGATAAGCGGGATGGTTTGGGATAGCAGCTCCCGGTATAAAATCTATTTGATGTTCAATTCCACGAAGCGGTGGTAAACCATTTGGGACTTCCTCCGGGAAAACATCTTTAAAATCCTGCAACAAAGACAAAACAGAAGAAGGTAGAGTGTCGGGTAATTCGTTAGTAGAAAACAAGGTTTCTTTGTACATGAGTACAAGAACGGGATGATTCATTACTAACGCTTTTCGAATATCACTAACTTTTGCAAAGACACTCATTTTTTCATTTTCCTTCTCTTTTTTTTTCTTTTTCTTTACTGATTTTCTTTTCACTCTCTTTTGTTTTCATTTTCTGATTTTTTTCCTCTTTTATTTTTTTACAATCTTTCTTTTTCTTTCTCTCTCATTTGTTCGATGGATGCTCTCAACTTCAATTGATCATCGTAAACTTGTTTGGGAGTTAACGGTGCCAATGTAACATTCTTTCCCATAAACTTGAAAATATACCGATTGGTATACCCGTCGTGTAGCACTGGCCGATCAAACTGCCACGGACGTCCAAGGAGTAGATGGCCCGCATGCATTGGAACAACGTCACATAACACTTCGTCCGAGTACTTTCCAATGGTGAAAGAAACTAGTACTTGCTTGGTCACTTTAAGTTCTCCACCGTCATTGAGCCACTGAAGTTTGTAGGGGCTCGGATGCTTAGTAGTTGGCAAACTGAGTTTTTCAACCATCATCGTACTTGCTACGTTTGTACAACTACCACCGTCGATGATGACACAACAGACTTTTCCTCCAACCAAGCATCGGGCATGAAATATGTTCTCCCGTTGTAGCTCATTATCCATGCCTTGGAGACTAAGACTCCTTTTGACAACGAGTAGTTCACCTTCCACAGGTTGTTCTAAGTCCTCCTCAGTTTCAAAAACCGATTCAGACTCCTTTTCTTCTTCATCCTCCGTCTCGATTTCACCATCGGCACGAATCACCATAGTTCTTCGATTTGGGCACTGACTGGCTATGTGTCCCCTTCCTAGACATTTGAAACATTTAACATCATGATTACGATTGATAGAAACCTCGGGTGCCTTACCTTTGTTTGTTTCGATATTAGGCTTGTTTGGTTTCGAAAGTGCCATAGAATCCATTCCTTGAGATGTTGAAAAACCTCTACTTGAACTTTGGCCCCACTTGGATGTGTTAGAAGTGGAAAAACCTCGATTTGAGCCTTTACGCTTAAGTTGCTTTTCTACCTTGATAGCCATATAAACCATGTCCACCACTTCAAGATAGTGTTGAAGCTCGACGACATTCGCAATGTCTCAGTTTAATCCGGCCAAAAATCGTGCCATCGTTGCTTCAGAATCCTCTTGAACATTTGCCCGAATCATTGCAATTTCCATCTCCTTGTAGTAGTCTTCGACGCTTTTGGTCCCTTGTGTAAGATTTTAAAGTTTTTGGTGCAACTCCTGGTGGTAGTAAGAAAGGATAAATCATCGCCTCAGGACTGCCTTCATCTCGGTCCATGTAGAGATTGGTTGTTCTCCATTACGTCTCCGGCTAGTAGTTAGTTGATCCCACCAAATCATGGCATAATCCGAAAATTCAATTGCTGCTAACTACACCTTTTTGTTTTCAGAATAGTTATGACAATCAAACACCAACTCGATCTTCTTTTCCCACTCAAGATAGGCCTCCGGATCTGATCTACCTTGGAACGGTGGTATAGAAAGTTTGATGTTCTTAAGATCATCATCCTCACGTCTCCGATCTTGGTGTCGTGGTTCCCTCCGGCGATTACTTGCATTCGAATCTTGACCACTTTCAAGATCACTATGATCATTTACAGCATCATCTTGATCTCTTCTCTTTCCCGTTGTTGATTTGGCCTCTCCCGTCTAGGTCGGACAACTTCAGGAGTTCTTTCACGTTGCTCTCTTTCTTTGACTTGGAATAGACGATCTTTAAGGGGATTTAATCTTCTATCTAAAAGTCTTTCCATCTCTCGTAATAATGCTTGCATGTTCAAATCTGGGACGTTGCGAACAGGTTGTCGTACAGGATGATCTTCCATGTTAGGATCAGATTCTTGTGACATTGAGTTTAGTAAAGAACCTCACAACAAAAACCTCACTAGTCACTCACAAGAAAATTTTATTGGCACTCACACTCGTGTTTTACGCTCGAGAATAGGCTTTTATCTCCACTCTATTACGCTCACAACTCTCGTGCCTTTTACCTTTCTTTACCTTTCTTGTGATTTCGTAAGCAGATTTGCCAAGGCTTAACCTTAGTCTAGGTGGTCGGTTTTAAATGGGTAACAAAGGATGATGTGATTTAAAACTGGGTAGGCTTACAAGAAAGAAATTAATTTGGGTATAGGGTGGCGAAAAGGTCAAGGATGGAAGTGGATGAGAGGGTAAAAGTTTCAGGATTGAAAAATGGAGAAGGAGTAAAACTATGTTCAAATTTTCAGATTTTGTTTTTTTTTGAATTTTTTTTGAATTTTTTTCGATTTTTTTTTGAAACTTACTTGATGAGTCACAGACTATTCCTGGAGTAATTTTGAATGCTCGTACTCCTTATTTTTGTAGCTCTGATACCAAATGATACGATCCGTGATATGAGTCACAAAGGCCCAACCCAAGCTTAAGAAGGTGATGGGCTCAAATCAAGAAAATCAAGATTCACTTTCTTGTTTTCAAGAAAATCAAGAAATCGAATCTTGGCCCAATTTTGCTGTTCGGAGCGATTTCAAGAATCAAGAAAATCAAGATTTCAAATCTTAGAAATCTTGGTCTAAGAAACCGAATCTTGCAGCCAAAGCGCGTTGGATCTGATGTGATCCGGCTCGGTTGATTGAGTCGAGTTCACTTAAGTTGCCCGATCGTCGACGAGAAGTTCGTTCGAAATTGTTTTAAGATGAAGATTGTTTTCAGTTTAAGCGGAAGACTTTTAAAAGGGTTCAAAAGATAGGCTAAATTCGGATATTTTGTAGGTTCGGCTTAATAAGAAAAGAAATAAAGTTTATATTTAATAAATAGGATGGAGATGAAAAAATGAACTTAAGTATTAAGAACGATTCAATACTATGTAAAGTATTGCCCCGGGACTTATATTGCTTAAGGTGGGTTTAATGGAAGTCGAAGATGGACCTTGACTCGTTACCTATAGAGAGGTAGGAACCAAAGGTATAATAAGGTGGATGAACGCCACACGAGGATGGTGATAAGTTCAAAAGAGAACGATAGACGCCACTAGCACGCTAGATAAGTCAGATCGAAACTCGTACGAATTTAGAGAGGAGAAAACTCACTCTTTGAACAAAGTTCATTCAAATGATCAAAAGTCAAAAGTCAAAAGAATTCACGAGCATTCCAATAAGTCTTCTTGAAACAAAATACGAATTCACGAGAGTGAGACGAGCGGAGAAAAAATGATGTGATCCGGCTCGATTGATGGAGTCGGGTTCACTTAAGATGCCCGATTGTCGACGAGAAGTTTGTTCGAATTTGTAGATAGATGGAGTTAGATGATTTTTTATAGCGGAAGTTGAGAAAATGGGTTCAAAAGATGGTTTGGATAGATGTTTGATAGGCTCGGTGAAATAAAGAAATATTGTTTATAATTTAATAGTGAAAATGGAATGGAAAAATAGAACTCAAGCGAAGAACGATTCAATACTATATGAAGTATTGCCCCAGGACTTATATTGCTCAAGGTGGATTAAATGGATTGTCGAAGATGGACCTTGACCCGTTACCTATAAAGAGGTAGGAACCAAAGGTATAAAAAGGTGGATGAACGCCACACCAGGATGGTGATAAGTTCAAGAAGTCGGGTTGACGCCACTAGCGAGCTAGATAAGTCAGAACGAGACTCGTACGAAATAGGATAGGAGGAAACCTCACAATCAAGTTTTCAATAATCAAATTCTGTAACCTTTTACAATAAACAAGTAAGCTATTTATAAGCCTAAAATGCCTATTGATATTCGGCATCTATGTTGTTCACACTAACTTAAATTCTGTTCACACAGGTATTTAACATGTTCACACAAATAGCATTAAAATTCAGTTCATGCTTGAAGATGGTACATGAATTGGCCGAACCATCATGATGCTTCACTTGATGCATTCATGCATCCTTAGCCTTGAAGAATCTCCATAATTCCATGAATGTGCAGCTCTTTAATGATCCTACATCTCCCTTGGTTGAATGAGGCATTAATGTGCCTAAAATACTTGAATGGTCATCTTGAAAATGCATGAATCATGCATGAAACGTCCCATGTATTTTCCCCCATAAATATGATCCATGAATCTTCAAATACATGAACTTTCAGCAACTCCCTCTTGCATGAACGTCCCAAATGCATGTGCTCCTTTAAATACCATCCATTGAACCTGAATTGTGCATGCACACTCCCATACATTGCACCAATCCATTCATGAACCTGCAGCAAATTAAATCAGCAAGTTAAATGCATTTCAAACACATTAAATTAGCAGCATATGAACTCAATAATTTGCACATTAAATTTGGCCATACATATTAACAATTGCATACATATTTAAAACATCATAATTAATTAAGTATTTAATTTAGATATAATTAAAACACTTAATTAATTATTTGTCCAGATTTAACAAATTAATTAACTTAAAATAAACAACTAATTCAACTAAAGACAAATTAAATGATTTATTTCAGGAAAATAAATGCAAGCTAAAGAAAGCTAAAAATAAGCTCATTGGGTTAAGATTGAGCTGAATTGAGCTTGAATGAGTTGACTTGAGCTCGAGTGAGCTGGAAACAAGCTAAACAGAGCTCAATGAGAAGGAATTGAACTAATTCAGCTTGCATGGATTTGCAAACAATGCTTAGGGAGCTGGTCCAAAAGTGTGCCCAAGGCGTGGCAGTATCATCCCCTCCCTCTTTAAAGCGATTTGTCCCCAAATCGGGCCATTTACTCGCGAAAAATTGTTGATGATTTTGAAAGCCACAATTGACTCGGATCAAAAGAAGCTCATTCGCATGCCCTCCCTCTTTAGGAGGGTACCACTTCACATTGTCACCTTTAAAAGAATAAAACAAATTAGTGACACAATGAAGATTAAACACAAAGGAACTTTCCAAAATTTGATTCACAATTCGAACAAATAAACTGATACCAGGGTCAAAAATAGAAATTGTTCTTACCTTTTTTCTCGATAGAAACAAACTTAAATCACAAAACAGCCGAAAGGCATAATCTCGAAGATCAGAATTACAGAATCCAAGCCCTTTTAACAAGAACAAAGAATAATAATCTCCGGGGTCAAAAACAAAATTTTCTCTTGCCATTTCAATTTGATTTAGCAATTTCATGACAGACTTCATAGAAAGAACACTAAACATCTCAAAATGATTATCATGCAAAACATGTTCAGATCTTTTAGACCATAGTTGAGAACAACCTCCGAAAACAAAATTTGGATTTTGACTTAACAAACCAACAAGATTCACATGTCTCATTTTCAAACTTAAAGACAAAGCATCATACAAACAAAAATTGTTTACACATTCATTCAAACAAAATTTACGATACTTGCTTTCTTTCATGGATGATTCATAATAACAAACTCCAGGATTAAAGACATGATTTTGACTACTCAATCCAAATGGCAAAAAGAGTCCTTTTATCTCCAACAATTTACACAAATTAAACAACGATGGTGTTAGCATACTCAAATTCAAACAAGCAAACCCTTTAAATTTCATTCGAAAAGATTTATAAAAACATGGAAATTTCACACCATAAATTAGATAATCCACATGATCAACACAACCAAGCAAATGATATGTCGACTTTTGATCACTCAATTCTAGATTTTGTTGGTGCTGATTTATTCGTTCTTCATCAAAAATCTTGCCAATACCATACTCAACAATACATTTCCAATCCTTTTCAATGGAATCAGATAAAATGAACAATTTATACGGACTTTCATCTTGCGCATCCAAAACATGCATTCCATTGCAAGTTAAAGATAAACAACCAATACCATCAAAATGATATTTTTCAAATGCAAGAATCTTCTTATCATTAGACAAAACAAATGGATCATCATCAATCAAAGAATGACAAATAGCCACGTCAAAGTTTAGATTCTTTCTAAAGACCAAATCATCAACAGTGTGTCCATCAACAATCGAGTAAAGCAGAAGTGCTTTAAAATTTTCAACATTCATACCTTACTTACCTTTTGGCATAGGCGAACTAGGATCGTTGAGAACATTACCTTTTTCAGCCAAAATGAACCTTCTCTCCTTCGAGAGGTATTGGAGTTGAAAATTATCGTCACTTGGCCTTCCGGAGACCTGAAAAGAGGAAACAAAACAAGACAAATTCTCATGTGGTTTAGTAAACAGATTCCTCACTTTTTCTTGCTCTTTTGCCTCATTTTCTCTCGTTTGTTTTTCTAACTCATTGTCTTTTCTTTCTTTTTCAATCTCAATTTCTTTTTCGATTTCTTTCTCTTTTTCACATCCTTTTTCAATCTCAATTTCTTTTTCCATGACACTCGTTTCTTTTACACTCTCGTTTCTTTCTTCAATCTCACTCTCTTTTTCAATTTCTTGTTCCTTTTCTTTCATTTCTTTTTTTCGTCTCTCGATTTCATTCCATATATGCTCATTTTCTCTCATCAACATTTCTTGTCTTTCCTTTCTTCTTATTTCTTTTTCTTTTTGCCTCGCTCTTTCATTATAGGATGGAGATGTTACAAATGAATCAGCACGAAATGACTCTCGTTGAGTATAATTGGAACGACTTTCATACAAAAAATGATCACCTCTTCGAGATTGATTCTTGGCAGATGAATACCTCGGTGCATACGAAGGACTACTTGTGATTTCTCGTTCGTCACCTCGGAAAGCTTTAAACTCAAAACTTGCTTTGCTTCGTCTTGAGTTCCTCGTTGAATAGGAATCATGGTATGAATCTCTTCCCAAAAAATCAATGGATGTGTGCCTTCGTGATGATCTTGTCTCTGTCTCTTCACCCGGTGAGTTTGGCTTCCATCGGGCTCTTTCCTCCACTCGATCCAATCGATCATGCAATTTATCAAATTTTGATTTCACCATTCTACGCATCTCTTGCATCAAATATTGGAATTCTGATTCGGGAAATGTTTCTCGAGACATGATTAAGTAATGACAAGAAGATGTTAGAAAAAATAATAAAGAAAATAAATACCTTACCACAAACCTCACAAATTCGCTCGAAAAGGAAATAATGATTTTCACTCGCACTTGTGTTTACATTCAAATTTTGGCTTTTTCGTTGATGTAATTTCACTCGTGCCTTTTTCCACTCAACCTCTTCTCACAATTTCTTGATTTGTCTCGGTAGACTTAATTTGCTGCTTGAGGGTCGGTTTCAAAATGGTTACAAGGGATAATGTCGGGTGTAGGGTAGGCTGAATAAAGAAGAAAATTGGTTTAAAGTGTGGCGATGGGATGGGTAAATAATGGTAGGAAGGGAAACTTGATGATCGGAGTAATAAGAGATGAAAATAAAACTCGCAATACTTTTCACTTTTTTTTGTTCTTTTCTTTTACTTTTTTTTCTTTTTTTGCTCACTTCTTTTTTTTTGAATTTCATTTTTTTGTGATACTCCAATACAATAGTAAGGTAAATACAAGGAAGGAAAAAAATTAAATTACAACTCAAATTTTTTTTATTTTTCTTTTCACGTTCCGAACCTACTTGCAGCCTTGTTACGAACGTTGGTGCTCCTCGTTTTGCAAGCTCTGATACCAAATGATGTGATCCGACTCGATTGATGGAGTCGGGTTCACTTAAGATGCCCAATCGTCGACGAGAAGTTTGTTCGAATTTGTAGATAGATGGAGTTAGATGATTTTTTATAGCGGAAGTTGAGAAAATGGGTTCAAAAGATGGTTTGGATAGATGTTTGATAGGCTCGGTGAAATAAAGAAATATTGTTTATAATTTAATAGTGAAAATGGAATGGAAAAATAGAACTCAAGCGAAGAACGATTCAATACTATATGAAGTATTGCCCCAGGACTTATATTGCTCAAGGTGGATTAAATGGATTGTCGAAGATGGACCTTGACCCGTTACCTATAGAGAGGTAGGAACCAAAGGTATAAAAAGGTGTTGAACGCCACACCAGGATGGTGATAAGTTCAAGAAGTCGGGTTGACGCCACTAGCGAGCTAGATAAGTCAGAACGAGACTCGTACGAAATAGAATAGGAGGAAACCTCACAATCAAGTTTTCAATAATCAAATTCTGTAACCTTTTACAATAAACAAGTAAGCTATTTATAAGCCTAAAATGCCTATTGATATTCGGCATCTATGTTGTTTACACTAACTTAAATTCTGTTCACACAGGTATTTAACATGTTCACACAAATAGCATTAAAATTCAGTTCATGCTTGAAGATGGTACATGAATTGGCCGAACCATCATGATGCTTCACTTGATGCATTCATGCTGATACGAGCTCATTTCGGATGTAAAGACGAGTCGTAATCTTTCCCGATCGAAATTAGGTAGTGTCGGAATTGAATCAAATTCAAGTCTTGGTGTTTGAAGTTGGATGGCTTTAGGAACAAAGGAGTTTGATGGGTTGTTGTTTGCTGGGTAATTCGATGAAACAAGATCGAACCCTTATTATCAAATAAGGACCCGGGCTTAAGGTTTCAAAGAAAGAAATGGAAATAGGATAAAAACTGAGACCCTCTATTTAGCAAAATAGGAACCTACGGTATGAAGAACGCCACACCAATGGGTGATAAGTTCGAACAAAGTCAGATTGACGCCACTCGTTGAAGATAAGTCAATTTGAGCTTTGGAGAATAAAGAGAGTGAATTTCTCACTAAAATTATATTTCATTCAGAAATTTGGCAAAAAGTCCTTTTACAAGAAATTCAAGAACTATTTATAGCTTAAGTGACTAGTAGCCGAATAGTCAAGTTCAATACTTAAAAACTAAGTAAACATTGAACAAATTTTGAGCTAAGATCCATGAATGGTCTTGAATCAATGTTCAGCTGAATATAGACCAAGGAAAAGCTTCAACGAACTTGGAAAATTGGCAGCAGCTACATTCGGCCAATGGAGTTTAATAAGGTCAATAATGAAGCAACTCTTGCTGAAAAATTACCATCATTAATTATGATATGACCCGCCCCCGGGAACGGCTATTGTTTCAGCCTACAAGCGAGGCTCATCGTGTTTGCAAGCTCTACGTAGCTCAATTTTATTTTGTGGAGCTTCAATTAGCTTGTTTCCAGCTCTTTACAACCTCAATGAGCTCGAACTAGCTCAATAAACTCATTTTAGTTTCTTTTAGTTTTGCATTTTTTTTTATTTTGCTGGAATAAATTTTAGTTAATTTAGTTTAAGCTAATTAACTAATTTAACTAGGTGTTAATTGTGCCTTTAAGTCATTTAATGTGTCTTATTATTTTCGGCATTAATAAGTTGAGTTAATTAATTTGTCTTGATCTAGTTAAATTAAAGATGTCTTGATTTTATTTAGTTTGTCTAAATTTATACATGCATTAAATCTGTCCAGCCGAATTTATGTGTCATGTTTATTAATATTCAAGTTGTCACAATGTTAATTAGGATGTTCACATTATGTTTTTAATTAAGTTCATTTGTCTTATGTAGGTGCACCCGAATTTGAAGATACATTGGGCAGATTCATGCATGTAGATTCAATGAATGTGAAGGTGCATGTGCAGCTGGTTTAATGCATTAAAGTTGATTAATTTTAGTGTTTTTCAAGGCAACTATTCGGCCAAAAGTGTCCAAGTTGTTCATCCCTCCAAGCTTGGCCGATCCTCTTCTCAAGGGGGCATAAAGGCTATTCACACCATGGCTGTTTGGTTCAGCCATGTTCACACCATGGGGACTCTTCAAAACCTTCCATTCACACCCCAAAAAGGCTGCTCAAGTCCTCTTTTAATGCTGGTCGTTTTTCATCAAGAGTTACCTAATGAATGAGTCAATTGAACTCATTAGGTGAACTTGGCTGCTACATGAATCTCCGAAATTCATTTGATCAATTTGGAAGCTTTAATTTTTGGTCACCATTCAGCCGAATCTACATTGGCCAATATACATGGATTTAAGCTGAATTTATTTCAATGTTTGCTTAGATATTAAGTCTTGAACTTGTCTATTCGGCTACTAGTCACTCAAGCTATAAATAGTTGCTGAATTTCTTGTAAAGGGACTTTTTTGCCATTTTGATAATATATTGAAGATTTGTGAGATTTTCTTCTCTCAATTTCGTCAAAGACTCGTTGGCTTATCTACTAGTTAGTGGCGTCAACCTTGCTCTTTGCAAAACTCGAACTTATCACTTTCAACCCAAAGTGTGGCGTTCATTTGATACCGAGGTTCCTATCTTTGATAGATAGTGGGTCGAGGTCCTTTTTCATCCGTTTCATCCACCTTAAAGACATATAAGATTCGGGTCAACATTTTCCTTAGTGTTGGTTCATTCTTGTTTTAAGCCTTTCTTTCCATTTCACCTTAAACCGAAAAATTCCCTACCTTTAATATTTGTTTTTCCTTCTTCTTAGCCGAAATACCTTACCAACCAATTCCTTTTTAACCTTAAATGAACCATAAACATCTTCATTGAACAAATATAACTCTTTGATTCAAGATGAACAAAACTTCATCGTTTGGACGATCGGGCAACGAAAACGACTCGGATTCATCAACGAGGCCGGGGCGTATCAAATTAGAAACTTGAACAGTCATTTGGAAGTGTGAATGGACGGTTTTGAATGACCATAAGGTGTGAACATCATGAACCGAATAGCCACAATGTACCCAGCAATGTGAAGGAAATAAATGGCAGCTTTGGAGAATGGAAAATCATCTCTTTTGGGCCGAATGGTCACTTAGAAAACTTCAACAATCAGCACACCATCTTTAATATAGTCCATGCATGTATCATTTGGTGCATTGAACCCAACATGCATGCATCTTCACATCCATTGAATCTTCATGCATGAATCTGCCCAATGAATCTTCAAATTCGGCTGTACCTAAAAACACACATGAACTTAATTAATTTCAATCAAATTAAGCTGAACTAAGTAAATACATAATGTGAACATCCTAATTTAACATTGAAACAACTTAAATATTAATAAAGCATGACACAAATTCGGTTGAACAGATTTAAGACATGTAATAATTTAGACAAACTAAATGAAATCAAGACATCTTTAATGTAACTAAATTAAGACATATTAAACACTTATATTAAATAAAAACATATTAATAAGCTGTAATAAGACTTAATTAAATGCTTATTTAAATGGTTTAAAATCCAGCAGCAATTTAATTAGCTAGAACGAATTTCAACTTCAAAGAAGTTGAAAATATTCAGCTCGTCTTTAAGCTCTTTGCTTCCATTTTCCTCAATCCGTTCCACCAATGCTAAAATAGCATCTTTAAATCGTTTAGCTCTAGCTCGCGTTATCGGACCAATGGGTAGCTTAATAGCTTCTTGTTCGTTCTCCATTTGGTTCGTAGGCAAGCTCACATCACATGCATCCTTAGCCTTGAAGAATCTCCATAATTCCATGAATGTGTAGCTCTTTAATGATCCTACATCTCCCTTGGCTGAATGAGGCATTAATGTGCCTAAAATACTTGAATGGTCATCTTGAAAATGCATGAATCATGCATGAAACGTCCCATGTATTTTCCCCCATAAATATGATCCATGAATCTTCAAATACATGAACTTTCAGCAACTCCCTCTTGCATGAACGTCCCAAATGCATGTGCTCCTTTAAATGCCATCCATTGAACCTCAATTGTGCATGCACACTCCCATACATTGCACCAATCCGTTCATGAACCTGCAGCAAATTAAATCAGCAAGTTAAATGCATTTCAAACACATTAAATTAGCAGCATATGAACTCAATAATTTGCACATTAAATTTGGCCATACATATTAACAATTTCATACATATTTAAAACATCATAATTAATTAAGTATTTAATTTAGATATAATTAAAACACTTAATTAATTATTTGTCCAGATTTAACAAATTAATTAACTTAAAATAAACAACTAATTCAACTAAAGACAAATTAAATGATTTATTTCAGGAAAATAAATGCAAGCTAAAGAAAGCTAAAAATAAGCTCATTGGGTTAAGATTGAGCTGAATTGAGCTTGAATGAGTTGACTTGAGCTCGAGTGAGCTGGAAACAAGCTAAACAGAGCTCAATGAGAAGGAATTGAACTAATTCAGCTTGCATGGATTTGCAAACAATGCTTAGGGAGCTGGTCCAAAAGTGTGCCCAAGGCGTGGCCGTATCAGGATCTCCATTACGAGCGTCAACGACCCAATTTCGGTAGGAGATGGATCACAAGCCCAAATTCTTGAAGGCGAGGCCCAATAACCCAAATCCAGCCCAATCAAGAAATTTCTTCATACTTAGTTGAAAATCAGGCCAAAATGTCAAAGGGCCCAATTTGTAAACATCTTACTTGTTTAATTTAATTCTTTAATCTTTAGGAGCATTACATGTAAAATTCGGCCCAAAACAGCCCATATAAGTGCATGGCCGAATTTACCTTATTATTTTATTAATTAGGTTTAATTTTTTTATTAGTTACTTGTGAGATTAGGATTTGTTGGAGGCCTATATAAGCATTGGCCAGCCACCCTTTGTAAAAACATCTTATTATTATTTTTTCTATCAAATTTCAGATTTGTTGAGTGCAGAATTTTCTTTGGGTTTTCTCCAAGAATTCTCTCTTGAGTTTTCTTTAGAAGTTATTTTAACAATCTTTTGATTGTGGGAGCCATCTTCAACCTTCTTGCCATCGATATTCTTTGGAGGGGAGATTAGAGTCGTTTGAAGAGATTTGTGAAATCTTTCGGGATTTCAAGGATCTTTAGGACTTATCCTTTAATTCTTGCCCCCTCTGTCGAATACTCATGTTAGATCCTTGATCACTTTCGGCTTCGCTAGGGTCGAACAAGTCATCTTTTGATGTGATTCGGCCCGGGTAGATGAGTCGAATTCACGTAGTTGCCCGATCGTAGTTCGAGAGAGTCGTTTGTGCCTCGGATTTTAGTAATAAAAGTAAAATAATGGATTAGAATAAGCGGAAGGTTTCAAGAAGAGTAAGTTTAGTAATAGGTTCGGTTATGTGTAGCAAAGATGGGTGATGGATAAATGGGTCAGTTTGGTTACAAGAAAGAAAGTTGAAAGATGGGGGATGGAAAAACGAACTCAACGTCAGGAATGATTCAACACTAAAAAGTGTCACCCCGGTTCCTATATTGTTAAGGTGAAGTATGGATAGATGGATAGGTGAACACCACACCAAGATTGGTGATAAGTTCAAACAAGACGATTGATGCCACTAGCACAAGCCAGATAAGTCTTTCGAAACTTGTACGAGATATGAGAGGAAGCAACCTCACAAGAACAAATGTTCATTAACGTATTTGGCAAAAAGTCCTTTACAAATGAAAGAAAACAAATATTTATAGGCACATAGATGACCATTCAAATTCGGCATCTGGGTGTTCACACAATAATAAAAACGTTCACACTAATGTATTAAAATAGTTCATAAATTCGGCAGATTCATGCACTAGCTGAATGGACACTTTCTTCCCCCTTGGTTTGTGCAGGAATGCTTAGTCATAAAGAAAGGCTTCAAGTGACTTGTATGTGCACCAAAAGGTTGCTTGCATTCATCTCCTTGGGACGTTCATGCACTTTTATGGAACATGTATCTTCATAATTAAACACTTTAATGGCCTGTAAGTTCATAAATGGCAGCATGAACCTAGTAAATTCGTTCTCCCCTTTGTGCATGCACTTAATTCAATCAATGTGTTAAATTATTAAGTTAATTCCTTCCCTTGGACGTTCTTGAACCCATCCATGCATGTGTAGTAGCCTATAGGTCAATTCAAAGTGTGAACATGTTCAAGGAGCTCTATGGTCAACATAGAATTAGTTAGAGCTACTTCTTGGCCGAGTAAGTGCCTTGGAAAGTTAGGAGACAGCCACCATACATGCACTTAAGCCATTCATGCATTCTATCATCCCATGCATTTGATCCATTCATGGACTAGCCTTTAATTTCCATACATGCATTCGACACATGCATGAATTTGTAGAAACATTGCATCTAGTCGTACATGCACCAGCATTTAATACTTCTTCATTCATGAGTGTGGAATGCCCAAAAGAGATGTTTCTTCATCCATACATTGTACCATCCAAAGGGATGTACCTACATGAAATAAACAAGTCATTAAGATATCTCATGGACACTCATAAATTCGGCATGATGTGAACACATTAATGTCATGCATTAATTCAGCTATGTGAACATAATCAATTTATATAATGACTATGGCATATTAATAACAAATATTAATATAAGACAAGTTTAATGCTTAAATAAATATGTGCAAATTTTTATTTAATGCATTAAAGACAAAACCGAGTTTAAACTAAAATGAGCTAAGCTTTAGCTTGTGAGCTAAAGTTGAGCTGAGATTAAACTCCTAAGCTGAAGTTGAGCTAAAGTTTAGCTCGTGAGTTGAAAGTGAGCTAGGAGTGAGCTCGGTTTAGCTCAGGCAAGATGGATTGAGCTTGAATAAGCTGGATTTGAGCTGGACGGAGCTCGTGGAGCTGGAAACGAGCTTGGATCAGCTTGCCAACATGTCATTGCTCGGCTTGACAGACTTGCTCAATAAAGTTCACGGGGTGTGCTCGTATCATCTTTATTAAGTCGTTGTCGGCCTCGGTTTCTCGGTGGACTTTGGGGTGATCTCCCCCATTGGGCTCTCTCCTCGACTTGATCAAGCCTTTCTTGGATAGGCTTGAGCTTTAGGTCAAATAATCGCTCCACTTCACGCAATAAGGCTTGAAGATTTAGATCCAGAATATTTCGGACAGGTTGTCTTTCAACTCTTTTTTCCATATTTCAATTAGGATTCCTATACATGGAAAATTTACTTCCTCACAACAAAGCCTCACGATCACTTGGAAAGAAAGAAATAGATGACACTCCACTTGTGTTTGAACACTTTTCAGCTTTTACCTCGTCTCTAATGTGCTCACACACTCATGCCTTTTTCAACTCGTTCTTCTCTCGTGATTTTGTAAAAAGGCTTGCTAAGGCTTTTCGAAGTCTTAGGGTTAGCTTCAAACAGTTTACAAGGGATTGACGAAGAAGGTGTAGGGTAGGCTGAATGAAATATGGTTAAGCAGAAGTGTGGCGTTTGGGGTAGTAGGGTGAGTAGAAAGGGATTGTAGTTTAGAAACACAAATAATGAAGAACAGACTTCTAATATCTCTCTTTTTTTATATATATATTTTTTTTGGATTTTTTTGTTTTCGAATTTTTTTAACTACAAAATAATAAGTTCAATATAATGCTTGAATTTCACGAAATAAATTTTTTTGTTTACTCTTTTTTTACGAACCTATTCCGAGTTGACTCCGAATGTCCGTACTTCTAATTTTAAGTAGCTCTGATACAAATGATGCGATCTTGCCTCAGTTTAGTGAGTTGAGTTGATATGTTGCCTGATCGTCTAACGAGGAGATATCATTTGGTTTGCGGAGTTTAGTTGCAAATGAATTAAGGTTGGAATGGATTATCAAAGAAGGGTTCAAAAATAGATAAGTTTGGTTATTTATAGGTTGGTTGAAAAAGAAAATAAATCGAACTTGTAATAGAATAATGGAAATGGCAAAAATGATCTTCAGCTCAAGATTGAACCAAGACTGAAAGAGAGTGTTGACCTGGAACTTATTTGGCCTAAGGGAAATTGGTGAACGAAGGAAAAGACCTTGACCAGTTACCTATCAAAGGTAAGAACCGAAGGTATAGTGGTTTTGAACGCCACACTCGTTTGGGAGTGATAAGTTCAGAAAAGAAGACTCGGTCGACGCCACTGACAATAGATAAGCCAACAAGTCCAGTAACGAAATTTGAGAGAAGAGAAAATCTCACAAATTGATATAAGTTCATACAAATTGAAAAAGGTTTTTAAACAAAGAAATGAGCTAGCTATTTATAGCATTTAGAAGGCTAGACGAATAGCTTGATGAACCATCATGGCTTTTAGGAAAACTAATTCAGTAGCTTTAATTTGCTTAAATGTCATCCCATGCATTGCACCTGGTGTGAAAGTCTTGAATGTCAGCTTGGAAAACTAAGTAGCCACGTTGGGGAGAGCAACCATCAGCTGATGGTGGTTGTTGCATTGACCGAACCATCATGGCTTTTAGGAAAACTAATTCAGTAGCTTTAATTTGCTTAAATGTCGTCCCATGCATTGCACCTGCACACAAAAAATTAATTCAGCAAATTAGCTAATTTTAGACACATTAATTTTTGGCTGATCAAAGACACATTTAAACCTTGTATTCAGCTAGGACAAATTAAACATGCAAGGTTTAGAACATGTCTTAAATTTGACTAAAGCTAGACAAATTAAATAGCTAAAATTCGGCTGGACAAACTAAATGTGCAGTAAATTTAAAATCGGTCCTAAACTTGACAAATTAACTAGCTAATAAATTTGAACTGACCAAGACATATTTAAACCCATTTAAAATGTCCAGAACTAGACAAATTAAAATACCATTAATTATTTAAGTTGACTTTAACTAATTTAACTACTTATTTAATTTATTCCAGCAAAACGCAATTAAATAAAAAATATAGATAGCTCAATTGAGCTAGATGGAGCTGAGTTGAGCTCATGGAATCGAATGGGAGCTAAAGTCAACTTGCAAAAGATTGCAAGGAATCCTCATCGAGCTGATTTGAGCTCCTTCGATGCGTCCAGCCATGGATTCATTCCAAATATGAGTAGCTAAGGTCGAAACATGCTCTTTTAAGGATTTAGCACGTGCTCGCGTAATGGGACCTTAGGAAAGCTCGATCGGATCCTTGCTCGAACTAGAAGATCTCTAGGGCGTTCTCACATCAGGTTGTAGGTGAACTCGATGTGCGGCTGATAGAGGAATGCGCGCGGACCAAGATCGAGTTGCCAAGTCACGAGAAACTCCTACGAAAGCTCTAAACGAACAGATCTGAAATCAAACAAAGAACAAGATTAAATCTGGAAAATTAAAATCTGGAATAAGAACCCTAAAAATCAGCAAGATCTAATCAAGGAACGAAACACTTATGAAAGAGGTTTCTTGAAACCAAGAACACGAAATTGATTCCCAATAATGAACTCCCACAAGCCGAATCTGCCAAGAACACCAAAATAGTAAGTAGATTGAAACAATCAGATTTTTAATTGGAAGATTAGGGATTTGGACGGCAAAAAGAAAAGAAAAGAAAGAAATAGGTGAAATTGAACAGTTCAAGAAGTGAATTTAAGTTGCGATTCGGTCCAATTGAACACCCAATATGAATTGCCCAAATTTCAGCAGCCGAATTTCACCCAACAAGAAGAAATAGAAAACGGCAAGAACCCTAAATTTTGGGGAATTTTGAGTCGATTATATGTGGCCAATAAAAGAACCGATTAAATGAAGAGTTCTTGGAGTTTGAATCAAGGCTGAAACACAAACAAGAACAGCAAAATATTAGATGATGAATCGGCACAAGTAGGAATAAAGAAACAAATCGAAATAGCAAGAAATAAAGAAAAGTCCTAAGAACCCTTGAATTCCCGAAAGAATTCACAAATTCCTTCAAACGGCTCTAATCTCCCCTCCAAAGAATATCGATGGCAAGAAGAAGGTTGAAGATGGCTCCCACAATCAAAAGATTGTTAAAACAACTTCTAAAGAAAACTCAAGAGAGAATTCTTGGAGAAAACCCCAAAGAAAATTCTGCACTCAACAAATCTGAAATTTGATAGAAAAAAATAATAATGAGATGTTTTCACAAAGGGTGTGATACGAGTCACAAAAGCCCAAATTCTTGAAGGCGGGGCCCAATAAGCAAATTCCCAGCCCAATCAAGAAATCCATCCAACTTAGTTGAAAATCAGGCCAAATTGTCAAAGTGGCCCAAGTTGTAAAGTTTTATTTTTATTTTTATTTTTTTATTTATTTACTTAGTTTAAATTTTTATGTCAATATTCAGTCCAAGAGTCCCAGATAAAATGACCTTTGACCGAATTTCCATATTAAAATAATTAGGAGTTTTTTTTATTTTAGTTTTCTAATTAGATTAGGACTAGTTATAAGGCCTATTTAAAGGCATGGCTGTCCACCTTGTTAAACACTTATCATTATTATTAAAATTTCAGATTTGTTGAGAGCAGAATTTTCTTTGAGTTTTCTCCAAGATTTCTCTCTTGAGTTTTCTTTAGAAGTTGTTTTAACAATCTTTTGGATTATGGGAGCCATCTTCAACCTTCTTCTTGCCATTTATATTCTTTGGAGGGGAGATTAGAGCCGTTTGAAGGGAGTTGTGAGATCTTTCGAGATTTCAAGGCTTCTTAGGACTTATCTTTTAATTTCTTACTGTCAATTCTTTCTTTATTTCTGCTTGTGCCGAATCTTTATCTAATTTATTTTCTGTTCTTATTGTGTTTTCAGCCTTTTTCTATCTTAAAGAATTAGCCCAAAACCCCCCAATTTCTAGGGTTCTTGCCGATTCATCCATACTCTTTTTGGGAGAAATTAGATTGCCGAAATTTGGGGAAAACTATGATGTGATCTGGCCCGATTGATTGAGTCGATTCACTTGATTGCCCAATCGTCGACGAGAAGTTTGTTCGATTTTGTAGATAGATGGAGTTAGATGATTTTTTTATAGCGGAAGTTGAGAAAATGGGTTCAAAAGATGGTTTGGATAGATGTTTGATAGGCTCGGTGAAATAAAGAAATATTGTTTATAATTTAATAGTTAAAATGGAATGGAAAAATAGAACTCAAGCGAAGAACGATTCAATACTATATGAAGTATTGCCCCGGGACTTATATTGCTTAAGGTGGGTTTAATGGATTGTCGAAGATGGACCTTGACCCGTTACCTATAGAGAGGTAGGAACCAAAGGTATAAAAAGGTGGATGAATGCCACACCAGGATGGTGATAAGTTCAAGAAGTCGGGTTGACGCCACTAGCGAGCTAGATAAGTCAGAACGAGACTCGTACGAAATAGGATAGGAGGAAACCTCACAATCAAGTTTTCAATAATCAAATTCTGTAACCTTTTACAATAAACAAGTAAGCTATTTATAAGCCTAAAATGCCTATTGATATTCGGCATCTATGTTGTTCACACTAACTTAAATTCTGTTCACACAGGTATTTAACATGTTCACACAAATAGCATTAAAATCCAGTTCATGCTTGAAGATGGTACATGAATTGGCCGAACCATCATGATGCTTCACTTGATGCATTCATGCATCCTTAGCCTTGAAGAATCTCCATAATTCCATGAATGTGCAGCTCTTTAATGATCCTACATCTCCCTTGGCTGAATGAGGCATTAATGTGCCTAAAATACTTGAATGGTCATCTTGAAAATGCATGAATCATGTATGAAACGTCCCATGTATTTTCCCCCATAAATATGATCCATGAATCTTCAAATACATGAACTTTCAGCAACTCCCTCTTGCATAACGTCCCAAATGCATGTGCTCCTTTAAATGCCATCCATTGAACCTCAATTGTGCATGCACACTCCCATACATTGCACCAATCCGTTCATGAACCTGCAGCAAATTAAATCAGCAAGTTAAATGCATTTCAAACACATTAAATTAGCAGCATATGAACTCAATAATTTGCACATTAAATTTGGCCATACATATTAACAATTTTAGACATATTTAAAACATCATAATTAATTAAGTATTTAATTTAGATATAATTAAAACAGTTAATTAATTATTTGTCCAGATTTTAACAAATTAACTAACTTAAGATAAACAACTAATTTAACTAATGACAAATTAAATGGTTTATTTCAGCAAAATAAATGCAAGCTAAAGAAAGCTAAAAATAAGCTCATTGGGTTAAGATTGAGCTGAATTGAGCTTGAGTGAGTTGACTTGAGCTCGAGTGAGCTGGAAACGAGCTAAACAGAGCTTAACGAAATGAAATTGAACTAATTCAGCTCGTATGGATTTGCAAACAATACTTAGGGAGCTGATCCAAAAGTGTGCCCGGGGCATGGTCGTATCATCCCCTCCCTCTTTAAAGCGATTTGTCCCCAAATCGGGCCATTTACTCGCGAAAAATCGTTGAAGATTCTGAAAGCCACAATTAACTCGGATCAAAAGAAGCTCATTCGCATGCCCTCCCTCTTTAGGAGGGTACCACTTCACATTGTCACCTTTAAAAGAATAAAACGAATTAGTGACACGATGAAGATTAAACACAAAGGAACTTTTTGAGATGTGATTCACAGTTTGAACAAATAATCCAATACCGGGGTCGAAAATAGAAATCGTTCTTACCTTTTTCTTCGATGGAAACAAACATAAATCACAAGGCATTTGATAGCTATGGTTTTGGAAGTCAACTTTCCATGGTTCGATTACCTTAGGCAATGATATAAAATGGTGTTCACCGGGGTCAAAGACAAAATTTTCTCTTGCCATTTCAATTTGATTTGGCAATTTCATGACCGACTTCATAGAAAGAGCACTAAGCAACTCAAAATCATTATCATTCAAAACATGTTCGGATCTTTTAGTCCACAGTTGAGAACATCCTCCGAAAACAAAATTTTGATCTTGACTTAACAAACCAACAAGATTCACATGGCTCATTTTCAAACTTAAAGACAAAGTATCATACAAACAAAGATTGTTTACACATTCATTCAAACAAATTTTACGATGCTTGCTTTCTTTCATAGATGATTCATAATAGCAAACTCCAGGATTAAAGACATGATTTTGACTACTCGATCCAAATGGCAAAAAGAGTCCTTTTATCTCCAACAATTTACACAAATTAAACAACGAGGGTGTTAACATACTCAAATTCAAACAAGCAAACCCTTTAAATTTCATTCGAAAAGATTTACAAAAACATGGAAATTTCACACCAAAAATTAGATAATCCACATGATCAACACAACCAAGAAGATGATATGTCAACTTTTGATCACACAATTCCAGATTTTGTTGGTGCTGATTTATTCGCTCTTCATCAAAAATCTTGCCAATGGCGTATTCCTCAATACATTTCCATTCCTTTTCAACATTATCAGTGAGAATGAACATTTTATATGGACTTTCATCTTGCGCATCCAAAACATGCATTCCATTGCAAGTTAAAGATAAACAACCAATACCATCAAAATGATATTTTTCAAAAGCAAGAATCTTCTTATCATTAGACAAAACAAATGGATCATCATCAATCAAAGAATGACAAATAGCCACGTCAAAGTTCAGATTCTTTCTAAAGACCAAATCATCAACAGTGTGTCCATCAACAATCGAGTAAGGCAGAAGTGCTTTAAAATTTTCAACATTCATACCTTGCTTACCTTTCGGCATAGGCGAACTAGGATCGTTGAGAACATTACCTTTTTCAGCCAAAATGAACCTTCTCTCCTTCGAGAGGTATTGGAGTTGAAAATTATCATCACTTGGCCTTCCGGAGACCTGAAAAGAGGAAACAAAACAAGACAAATTCTCATGTGGTTTAGTAAACAGATTCCTCACTTTTTCTTGCTCTTTTGCCTCCTTTTCTCTCGTTTGTTTTTCTAACTCATTGTCTTTTCTTTCTTTTTCGATTTCTTTCTCTTTTTCACATCCTTTTTCAATCTCAATTTCTTTTTCCATGACACTCGTTTCTTTTACACTCTCGTTTCTTTCTTCAATCTCACTCTCTTTTTCAATTTCTTGTTCTTTTTCTTTCATTTCTTTTTCAATCTCTTTCTCCTTTTCTCGCTCAATGGATTGCTTCATTTTGAATTGGTCTTCTTGCACTTGTTCCGGTGTGAGCGGCGCTAAAGTGATTTTCCTTCCTTGATGCTTGAAGGAATACCTATTGGTACGTTCATCGTGAATGACTTTGCGATCCGATTGCCATGGTTCTCCTAGCAACAAATGGCAGACTTGAATAGGCACAACATCACAAAGGAATTCGTCTTGGTATCTTCCGATGGAAAATGCAACACGCACTTGTTGAGTAACTTCAAATTTGCCTTCAACACCAAGTCCTTGCAGTTGATAGGGTCGTGGATGCTTGGTAGTGGCCAAGCCAAGTTTTTTTACCGTTCGAATACTAGCCATGTTTGACCTACTTCCACCATCAATAATGAGGCAACAACTTTATCGTGGACACGGCAACGCGTGTGAAACATATCTTCACATTGTAGTTCATTTTCCAATCTTTGAAGGATTGCACTAATCTTGATGTCAACGATAGTAGATGTCAAATCTTCTTTATCTTTGTCGAATTGTCGAAATTCAGATCGCATTATCCTTTGCATTTCTTGTCTCCACATTTGGAATTCAAATTCAGAAAATTCTTCAGACATGCTTCAACAAAATATTAGAAAACAAAAGTTAAATTAGAAAGAAAAATAATTCTCACCACAAATCTCTCAAGTTCGCTCAAAAAGAAAAATTCACTCACTCGTGTTTGAACTCTCTTTTAGGCTTTTTTTTTCGAATGAACTCACGCTCTCTTGCCTTTTACCACTCGACCTCGTCTCACAAATTCGTAATTTGTCTCAATAGACTTAATTTGCTGCTTGAGGGTCGGTTTCAAAATGGGTTACAAGGGATGATGTCGAGTGTAGGGTAGGCTGAACAAAGAAGAAAATTGGTTTAAAATGTGGCGTTGGGATGGTAAATAACGGTAGGAAGGAAAACTTGATGATCGGAGTAATAAGTGATAATGATAAAAACTCGCAAGACTTTTCACTTTTTTTTTAACTTGATTTTTTTGCTCACCCTTTTTTTTTCTTTTCTTTTTTTTGATTTTTTTTGAATTTTTTCTTGTTTTTTTAAATCCAATACAATAGTAAACAAAATACAAGGAAGAGAAAAAAAAATTAAATTCCAACTCAAATTTTTTTTTGACTTTTTTTTCGTTACGAACCTACTCCGAGCTTGATACGAATGTCGGCACTCCTCGTTTTAGTAGCTCTGATACCAAATGATGTGATCCAGCCCGATTGATTGAGTCGATTCACTTGATTGCCCGATCGTCGACGAGAAGTTTGTTCGATTTTGTAGATAGATGGAGTTAGATGATTTTTTTATAGCGGAAGTTGAGAAAATGGGTTCAAAAGATGGTTTGGATAGATGTTTGATAGGCTCGGTGAAATAAAGAAATATTGTTTATAATTTAATAGTTAAAATGGAATGGAAAAATAGCACTCAAGCGAAGAACGATTCAATACTATATGAAGTATTGCCCCGGGACTTATATTGCTTAAGGTGGGTTTAATGGATTGTCGAAGATGGACCTTGACCCGTTACCTATAGAGAGGTAGGAACCAAAGGTATAAAAAGGTGGATGAACGCCACACCAGGATGGTGATAAGTTCAAGAAGTCGGGTTGACGCCACTAGCGAGCTAGATAAGTCAGAACGAGACTCGTACGAAATAGGATAGGAGGAAACCTCACAATCAAGTTTTCAATAATCAAATTCTGTAACCTTTTACAATAAACAAGTAAGCTATTTATAAGCCTAAAATGCCTATTGATATTCGGCATCTATGTTGTTCACACTAACTTAAATTCTGTTCACACAGGTATTTAACATGTTCACACAAATAGCATTAAAATCCAGTTCATGCTTGAAGATGGTACATGAATTGGCCGAACCATCATGATGCTTCACTTGATGCATTCATGCATCCTTAGCCTTGAAGAATCTCCATAATTCCATGAATGTGCAGCTCTTTAATGATCCTACATCTCCCTTGGCTGAATGAGGCATTAATGTGCCTAAAATACTTGAATGGTCATCTTGAAAATGCATGAATCATGCATGAAACGTCCCATGTATTTTCCCCCATAAATATGATCCATGAATCTTCAAATACATGAACTTTCAGCAACTCCCTCTTGCATGAACGTCCCAAATGCATGTGCTCCTTTAAATGCCATCCATTGAACCTCAATTGTGCATGCACACTCCCATACATTGCACCAATCCGTTCATGAACCTGCAGCAAATTAAATCAGCAAGTTAAATGCATTTCAAACACATTAAATTAGCAGCATATGAACTCAATAATTTGCACATTAAATTTGGCCATACATATTAACAATTTTAGACATATTTAAAACATCATAATTAATTAAGTATTTAATTTAGATATAATTAAAACAGTTAATTAATTATTTGTCCAGATTTTAACAAATTAACTAACTTAAGATAAACAACTAATTTAACTAATGACAAATTAAATGGTTTATTTCAGCAAAATAAATGCAAGCTAAAGAAAGCTAAAAATAAGCTCATTGGGTTAAGATTGAGCTGAATTGAGCTTGAGTGAGTTGACTTGAGCTCGAGTGAGCTGGAAACGAGCTAAACAGAGCTTAACGAAATGAAATTGAACTAATTCAGCTCGCATGGATTTGCAAACAATGCTTAGGGAGCTGATCCAAAAGTGTGCCCGGGGCATGGTCGTATCAAACTATCTGGGTGTTCAATTGGGCAGAATCGCAATCTCTTCTAGGGTTTCAAGATTCCTTATTAACACTTATTTCTATTCTCTATTTGATTCTTTACTGTTTTGGGGATTTTATTTCAGATCTGAAAATTCAAAAATCTAATCTTTTAATTTTCTGTTTCGTTTCAGATCTAATTGTTTAGGGTTTTCGTAGGAGTTTCTCGTGACTTGGCAACTCGATCTTGGTCCGCGCGCAATCCTATATCATTTGGTATCAGATTTTGGGCGTTTTGGGTGTTCTTGGTTGATTTCTAAACTGATCTCTATTTTTTAAAGCATAAACAGCAGTTTTACCCAGAAAAATTGTTCAAAAAAAATTCATTTGAGTGGGTAAACATTGTCCTATTGATCTGAAATTTTACATACATGTTTTTGGCACTGTTATTGAATATAAAAAAATTATTCCCGCAAAAAAATCAGTCAAAAAAGTCAAAAAAAATCAAAAAATACAAAATTCAATAAAAATTTAAAAAAAGATCCAGCGGGTTGAATTTGGTGCCCAAAATTTCCAGATCGAAAATTAAATATATAAGGACACTCCAGATTTAATTTCGTGATTTTTGGAGATCGGGAACACCTCGAACGAAGTTGTCAAGTTACTCCGCAGTTTTTCAGGTTTTCTGTTTTCAGCAATTTTTATTGATTCTTAGCTGTAGGTTTTCATTTGTTTGCTTTTTATTCTCCTCTTACAATATCTAACACCTTCTTGTTTCTTGTGTTAGTAGGATTTAAACGTGTGCACAATCCTTCCTCGGTGCAACACGAATCACTTGGTGTCTCGTCAGTTTTTGGCATCCTAGTGCAAATTAGGATTCTTTGGTAGTTTGGTTCACACTCTCTAATTGGTTGATATAAACTCTGATAAAGAACTCACAAGATTGAATTCGACCTCATTGAGAATTTGATTTTTCTTTTTGAGTGATTAATGGTGAGGTTTGCTAACTTTTATTTTTGAGTGTTGAGTGTTTATTTTTTACAGTTTTGAAGATGTCTAAAGGTGATAATAATGACGCACTTATGAAAGTCCAACAACAGTTAGACGGACATACTGCTGCAATCACACAAACAAATGCTACACTTCAAGCATTGAATACTACTTTGAATGAGGTACGAGTGAATCAAAAACATCAATATCGAGATCCAATTAAGGAAGATAGGGATAACCAGCCCCAGAGGTGCAGCCCTCAACGTGTCCCTAGAATGGATGATGATTTTCATGATCGTGGACAATCATCTTTGGCAAAACCAAAGAGCGAGCAGCAACGAGAACATCTCTTTCATACTCGCTGCCATGTACAAGGTAAGCTTTGTAGAGTTATTATTGATGGTGAAAGTTGCTCAAACATAGCCAGCACGACGATGGTGGAAAAGCTTTGCTTAACCACTACCAAGCATCCACAACCTTATCAACTACAAGGGCTTAGCAACGAAGGCCAATTTAGGGTCACTCAACAAGTGCGCATCGCCTTTTCTATCGGTAAGTATCAAGACGAAGTTGTGTGCGACGTAATGCCTATTCAAGCCTGCCATTTGTTGCTAGGAGAACCATGGCAACTGGATCGAAAAGTCACTCACGATGGTCGTACCAATAGGTATTCTTTCAAGCATCAAGGAAAGAAACTCACCTTAGTGCCGCTCACTCCGGAACAAGTCCATGAGGACCAAATCAAACTGAAAAATTCTGTTAAAACAAGTGAGGAAAAAGAAAAAGAGAATGAAAAAGAGTAAAAACAGATTGAGAGTGAAAAAGAAATTGAAGAAAGAAGAGAAAATGAATTAGAAAAAGAAACAAAAGAAAAAGACGTGGAAAGGGTAGTGAGGAATGTTTCCACTAACCAAGATATGAATTTTTCTTGTGTTGCTACTTTTCAGGTTCCCGAAAGATCGAAAGATAACCTTCAACTTCAATACCTCTCAAATGAAAGACGCTTTCATACGATCAACTTAAGCAAAGATGAAATCACACTACATGATCCCGAAGGTAAGCGAGGTAAGGAAATTTTAGAAACCGAGTCCAGTGCAGATTTGAAAATTATTGATAAAACTTTTGGTGACTTAGTTCTTAAAAGATCCCCTCATTTTGATCCGATTAATTGTTACTCTTCGATTGTGGTTGATAAAGTCATTACGAAAAGAAGCGTGATTTGTTATTCTCTTGATTTACCTTGTGTAAAATCCTCGAATTTGTCCAATTCTGTTTTGGAGAATAAGGTAACGAAATTTTCCAAATTTGTTTTCAATTTATATTCGTGCCTTAAACAGTTTATGTGGTTGTACATGAAGTTTGAGTTCCATTTGACAAAGGTTAACTCAACAACGGAGATTCGACTACACTATGCCCCCGATGAGCGAAGGTTTGTTTTAAATGAAAAAGGTAAAATCGACCCTTATTCTTCTGCTTATCGAGGTAAGATGCTTGAAACCTTTGAAACACTTTTGTACTCCTCGGATAGTGATAAAGATCGTGTTGATGAACACTTAGATCGAAACGTGCTTGACTGTCCTATTTTATTTATTGATGATCTATCTATTTTGATGGTTGATAAAAAGATTCTTGTTTTTGATAATGCATGTGTGAGTGAATCTATAGACCATCGATTAATGCATGGTATGATTATGCAACTCTGTGAACCATGTGAATCTTTTCAAATACCTACTTGTGACGATTATGTTTACCATTTGATTTATTACTCGCAATTTATTCATGGTTTGTGGGAACAATGTGAGACGACTGAATGCCTTAAAACATGTCCATCTTTGTTTCAAATATTTGACGAGGCAGTGGTGAGTAAATTAGATTGTTTGCATGGTAATCTGAATCTGTCCATTCACATGCGTTATACCTGTTCTATTATGCTTATGATTGGACTACAAGCTTATTTCCGTTGCTATTTACTATCTCATGGCTATTCTTCTCAGTGGACTCAATTGCCATTAGTCCCGTTCGATAGAGGAAAGTCGAGTTCATTTGATTTTTCAGATTCGAGGACGAATCTTTTTGAGGAAGGGGGAATGATACGAGTCACAAAAGCCCAAATTCTTGAAGGCGAGGCCCAATAAGCAAATTCCCAGCCCAATCAAGAAATCCATCCATACTTAGTTGAAAATTAGGCCAAATTGTCAAAGTGGCCCAAGTTGTAAAGTTTTATTTTTATTTTTATTTATTTATTTATTTATTTACTTAGTTTAAATTTTTATGTCAATATTCAGTCCAAGAGTCCTGATATGACCTCGGTTTAGTAGTTGAACCCGAGTCGTATAGTTCCCGATCGTAAACGAAGAAGTAGAATAGACGAGAAGAAGATAGAATATAATTGAGTTTCAAGAAGTAAAGTAAGTCCGTGCAAAGTTGGACATGGATTTGGTTTAAGTCGAAATGGTATGACTAGAATGGTCGAGTTCGGTTTAAGATTAATTAGAAAATGGTATTTGGTTTTGGTACGTTTTGGTAATGGTTCAAAAAGGTCAAGAGTGAACCAACACTAAAGAAAAGTGTCGACCCGAAACTTATAGGACCAAATTGAGTTGGAAATGGTTGATAAGGACCTTGACCCAATACTTAGTAAAGTATGAACCAAAGGTATCAAAGGTGAATGCCACACTCGGGTTTTAGGAGTGATAAGTTCGGAAAAGACTCGGAAAGATGCCACTAAAAGCTTAGATAAGTCTTATGGGTCTCGAACGAAATTTGAGAGAAAATGCCTCACAAATTTGGCAGCAATTTGCTAATTAAAATGTCCAAAAGTCCTTTACAAAGTAAAATTTCAGCTATTTATAAGCAACACCTAAGCTAGCCGAATGGTCACTTACATTCCTTAAAAATTAAGCAAATGAATCACTTAAATGAACTAGCTAGATTCGGCTGAACATGGAGCTCCATTAGACACCTTCTAGATGAAGCATTGGATTTGGAAAAACTTGGATGATGCATGGATAGCTAGGTTCGGCCAATGGGCATAAATTAGCTCATTTATGTTGCAACTTTTGGCTGAAAAGTGACCAGCAATTAAGAGGGTAATGAGCAGCCAATTCAAGTGTGAAAGCTCAACATTGAAGAGTCATGGAGTGTGAACACATGGAACCGAAAAGCCAAGATGCATCCAGCAAATGTGAAAGGATTAATTGACAGCTTTGGAGTTGGAAACATTAGCTCTCTTGACCGAATAGTCACCTAGGAATGCCAAATTCAGCTCACCAATTTGATGCATGTATCTCCAGGTTCATTGAATCTATTGTGCATGCACCAAGCTAAATGAATCTCCACATTCGGCTCACCTTGCTAAATGAACCCCCACATTCGGCCAACCTACATAAATAGGAAAAACTAAGATTAATGTGGTATTTAGCTGAACTAAATTAAGAATAAAAACAAGACACATTAATTCGGTCAACAATGACACTAAAAACAGCTCATTAAATCCGGCAGCTTTAAAGCAATTTTAAATCATGTAATAAAACTTGACATATTAAAAACATGCATAAAAACATATTTATAGGCTGTAGGAATTAATATGACTTAATAACATGTAAGAAAGAAAAACATATTTAACATGCTTATTTAAATTCGTCCAGATTTAAGACCAATTAAACAACAAAAATTAATTGAGCTGTAATAAACTAATTAAATGACGCAAATAATTAGTTCAGCTACTATAATAAAGGTCTTAAAGATATTGAGTTGAAATTGAGCTGGTTCGAGCTCATTGATCTTGAAGGAGCTGGAAATGAGCTAAATGAAGCTCCATAAAAATAAAATTGAGCTACGTCCAGCTTGTAAAAATGACGAGCCTCGCTCGTAGGCTGAAACAATAGCCGTTCCCGGGGGCGGGTCGTATCATCCCCTCCCTCTTTAAAGCGATTTGTCCCCAAATCGGGCCACTTGCTCGCGAAGAAACTTCTATTAACAAAGACCCCTTGGTTGTTGAATTTGACAAACTTGTACCCAGCAACCTGAAATTCATGAATAGATTGAAAATAACACCGATTAGTTACTTGCCCTCCCTCTTTAAGGCAAAGCCACTTCAAGGTGCCACCTACACAATAAAGAAAATTATGAATGACACGATGAACTAAAAACTTGCGAGCTCTTTCCAAATTTTCATTCACAATTGGAGGAAACGAACTATTGCCGAATTCAAAAATATAAATAAGCCTTACCTTTCCACATTGATTTTCCAAATTCACCAAGGATCTAGACATGGGAAATAATTCTACCAATATGAACAGGTCATTCGAATAAACACATATCCCACAACGCACTTTATCAAGTGGATTTGAAGACTCATGAATCAAACAATTAAATCGATTTGTCAATCCTTCACCAAGGAAAATCCCATCCAATGGACAAAGGGAATTTAACGAATAACCACATGTCAACAAAAAGTCATTTAAGCAAATAGGTGGGAAAAATAATAATCGGCCAAAAGAAACAAGATCACTTAGTCGGATCAAGTTTTGCAAATTTAAACTTAGTACTGGCCAATAATCTTCCACTTCTTCATCAAACTTGTCATATTCACGAATGTCATCACCTTTTGAACAAAATAGAGATGTTTTTAGTTCTTCAGAAACCAAACCTTGTCTATCCTTGAGATTATGGATTTGAAGATCGGTTTTACCATTCTCTCGCAATATGAACCTTCTCTTCTCAGGAATATAATGTAATCGTAATTCCTTGCTTGGTTTAACCTGAAAAAATGAAGAGATAGGAAGACAACGATTAATCAAAACATTTTTCTTTCTCTCACTCAAATTTCTTTCACTTTCTTTTTCTTTGATCTTGTTTTTCTCACAATCTAGATTCTTTTCTTTTGAATCATTTTTCTTTTCTTTTTCACTCTCTCTCAATTTCTTTTTTTGTTCATTCAAATCTTCCAAGGATTGCTTTAATCATTGTTGATCTTCCATCACTTGTTGTGGAGACAATGGAGCCAAAGTGATATTTTTGCCTTTGTGCTTGAACGAATATTGGTTAGAAAACCCATCGTGCTTGACTCGCCGATCAAATTGCCACGGCCTCCCAAGCAGTAAATGGCCCGCATGCATGGGCACAACGTCGCACAAAATCTCGTCTTGGTACTTTCCAATTGTAAAGGGAATCAAGGCTTGTTTGGTTACCTTAAGTTCGACTCCTTCATTGAGCCATTGTAACTTGTAGGGACTCGAGTGCTTAAGGGTCGGCAAGGACAACTTCTCGATCATAAGTGTGCTTGCAACATTTGTGCAACTCCCGCCATCGATTACAACGCTACAAACCTTTCCATGAACATAACATCGGGTATGAAACAAATTCTCGCGTTGTGGTTCACCCATAGAGCTTTGCACACTAAGACTTCTTTTTACAACGAGCATTTCACCTTCAACAGCAAATTCTACTTCATCTTCATTTTCGGATGGATGTTGAACTTCTTCTTCGTTTTTGTCTACTTCATCCTCCGATTCTGATACGCCCTCACCTCGAGATCGAATTGAGTCGTAAAGATCGCCCGATCGTGAATTAGGAGTAAATTGAGGCTTTACAAAATAGGTTAGAAGAAAGAGGTCTATTTAGGCTCAAAAAGGTTTTGTTGGTTTAGGAAATGAGTTAGAAAACAATGGAAGCAATTTGGCTAAGGATTCGAAAGCCGAACTAACACAATAGGAATGTGTTAACCCGTAACTTAGGAGAATGCTTAGGTTGGTAAGGATGGATGGAAGGTTTGTCAAATGGAAAGAAACTTCGACCCACTATCAATGGTGATAGGAACCTTAGTATGAATCGAACGCCACACTTTTGGGATTAAAGTGATAAGTTCGGGAAGAAACAAAAACAAGTTTGACGCCACAAAGATGTTTGATAAGTCTCACAAGTTTTTGGAGAATAACGAGAGTTGAAAACAACCTCACAATTAGTAAAGCTATCAAATTGTTCAT